>NC_056743.1:1198692764-1198720264 GCF_019279795.1 Protopterus annectens | reverse complement strand
CCTACACACCTGTACACGTAGTGTTGTGCATTCAGATAACATGTGTGTGCAGTTGCTGATGTATGCAGGTGGCGTGTATCCTAGTACATCATGCAGCTGCAATGCAGCCTCAACAATGCCAACTGTATATGGTGATATGCTTAATGTACAGAAAGATGTACCACAGGTATGGACAGATGTGTTGAAATAACTAAGTGGTGGGGCATCTTTGCAGACGGATGTTTGCTGTGGACAGCTCACAGGTGTGTCACAAGCGGTCCTACAATACCCTGTGTAGCCGGGTAAGCAATGGTTTCGTTAATTGAAGACATAACACACAACTTAGACAGCGGTCAGGGTGATAGCGAAGGTAAATTACTTGACACGTGTTAATAGATATGATGTTCCTAGTGCATTTATCAGCACTGTTTTCACATGAAACGTCAGTACAGTTTGTAACGTGTGCAATACTGCTGTACGTCTGACATACATAACATGAGCTAGACAGGTCTGAGATTCACAGTACTGGAATGTGTGGTTGTGTGCATGTCCATATTTGTCACGTATTGTGGGGAATACATCTCAATTGTTACTCACTCTCCTGTACACTAGCGTACACATCTGTACAAACGTCAATGTATAAAGCAGGACATAGGCAGGGGTGTGTATCTCACACATGTGAGGTATCTGTATGTGCGTGACAGAGGTGTATTAATTACTGAATGCCACAGTGTGTGTATGTAGGGCTGACTGGTCCCTGGGGTGAGGATGTATGTTACCATACTGAACTGATAGGACCCCTCCCACCATCCAGGCGATGCATTCAACTATCCGTGTTGATGTCCCCGATCCTAGGCCGTACTGACTACCTGTACATGTGCATTCTCTGTGGCGCGTCATGTAGGTGCACAGTACTGTAATGATGATTTGCACATAGGCAGGGGTCCTCAGCACACCAGTAGCAACTGTGTGTGAGTGTGTGTTGCTGTGTTGGTGAAGCAGTGAGTGAGTGTGTGTGTGTGTTACAGTGTCACTGAATACATGTGTGTCAATACCTGGGTGCAGCTGTGTGTTGGCATCCTGTCATGGGAACGTGTATTACTGATTACCATTGAGGCATCACACTTCCCACTGTCCTCTACTCTTGTAATCAGCTAGACCAATCTCTTACCTCACCACTCCATGTAACTGTACCTGTGATGTCACCCTTTATGGATGTCACGTATGTGGCCACAGTAGCTTAATACACAGCTATCATGCTCTTGGAACGGTAGATGTGTTTGTAACGTGGGACATTCTCACTGGTATGTGGCAGCTACATGGTGCATGCTGGTATATTCATACATATCTGTGAGTAGTCCACATTGACATATGGGACACTTAACTGCAAACACTGAAATCCACCGGCATGTGCAATTAGACCTGAAGAAGGACAGCAGAACAACATGACCAACATGCATTTACTGTTGTTACACAAGACACATACTGTTAACAGTATTGTACACCTGTATTACATGGTATATCTGCTGACTGTCAACAGTCCTCAATATTTGTAAACTACACATATCATCCTAGTCTGTTCACCCTGTGCATCAGACCATATGAGCATGTCCCTGCACCGATGGTGTGGATGTCAGAGATGCGGCACAGGCATCATCATATGCACAGGGTGTAAATGTTTTCCAGAGGCCTAGGCTGCACCACTTGATGACATCATTTGTGTGGGTTTGCAACTTTGATCTAATTGGGCGTGTGTGGATGTTATGCATGTGTGTGTTGCGGTGCCCTACATATGTGTCCAGTGTGTGTGTGTATGTCTGCACGCAGTTCTCCCATGTGTCTGGCCTACACAGGGGTATTATTGACAGCTGCAGACTGTACAGGCGAGATTTTACAGTTCACGGTGTCCGGCCACGGACATGTGACCTGTGCATTCCAGGGGCTGAACGGGCACTACCAGACAGAGGTGCAGATTGGGTACTGTCTGATGTCGCTAGTCCACTGGAACCTTTTCCCTGTTGGGACCGTCCCGGGCCATGTGCACGTGGCCTGCTGTGTCGTGGTGTGGACAGCACAGCACCAGATGCACTGCTGCTGCTACCACCACTATGGAAGCGGGCATGTGAGGTAGCTCGTACACGTAGACCTGACACAGGTGATGTAGCAGGCCTACATCCACGTGCCCAATGCCTCACTCCTGCCAGATGTTCCAACACAGACAGCGCACGCTTACGGATTGTCATGCCACGGTCACGGACTCTAACCATGTCACCCAACCGTCTATCCAAAGCATCAGCAATCTGATGTTGAGCATTTACCATTGCCTGGATGCTGTTGTTTAAAGAATGGACAGCAGCCCTCTGTAGCCTCTGATCTTCTCTGTTGCGCCGTTCAGCATGTGCCTGTGCCTTCAATACAGCCTGAAACATGCGTCTGGTGACACCAGCTGCTGTGCTCTGTTGTGCAGGAACATATTGGCCAGAAGTCCTCCTACGAGCAGTACTGGCCACGTGCCTGTGTGGGGCACCACCAGTAGTTTGGCTGACACCATGGTGTGCAGGCACACCTTCCAAAGCCCCCACACTTTCTTGTTCCAAGCTACCATGCACCGCCCTTCCTCTACGGCCACTGGTGATGGGGTATGTGCAGGTATGGGATCTGTGTGCGGGGATGAGGTCTATATAGATGGAATGGCAACCAATGGCACAGTTTGAGCCCCGGACAACTATGCCTGTGACCCAATCATACGTTCATCATCACTGCTAGAGTCTGTGGGGACATTAACATCTGATGTACCGCAGGAGGGCAATGCACCTACATCACCTGTGAAGGCAGACAAGAACTGTACATTACAATCTATACAACAGACACACACACAAACGCATGTGATATGACAGAAGACATGCAACATGCATGTGATACGGCAGACGACATGCAGCGCACACAATAATAGTGGTAGTTATCATACATCCCTAGGTTGCACACAGCATGCATGTGTGACAGCAGACGGCATGCAAATTACACAATAATACTAGTGCTTAGCATACATCCCTGTGTTACACCATGTGGACCAGCACAGGTTAACAGTACACCCGCCTGATGTGTGGCATATGACCTTGATAATCACATGTAGTATGACATGTGATCTGCTGATGTGTGCAATGACATGAATACATGTTTAAAACAATGGTCTCCTGTCGAATATACAGTGGGGTAATGGTGTGCCAATTCAGTGTTGTCTGTCCACCCTACAGATATAATGCAAATTTAGCTGATGTGCATGGCCATTGCAGGGAATCATGAGGAGTCTCTAGTGCTATACAGTGTGAGTTACAGACAGGGTTCATAGCCATGACTGTTTTCAGATACAATACATATATACTGTGGAATGTGACCCACGTCACTGAGGTGTATACACACTAAACCATGATGTGGAAGTTGTGACACAGGTCATTGATAGGTAAACGGATGACACCCCTGCACATCTGCAACCATATTGCTGCAGCCTGGCAACTATGGGCAGACATGGTGAACACGTCGGTACACCATGTCCCACATGACATCTGTGTACCACACACACACACACACACACACAAGGAGCTAGTATGACATTTATGTCCATTGCCAGCAACAGGAATGTACTATATCTGTGATCTGATGTGGACTCTGTACAGGTAACTGCTGCCATGTTGCAACACCCTCAAGATGTTCAACACATCCTATGTGATGGATTGATGTTATGCCTACACAAGATGTGCACAGGCCTGTAGGATGTCTAGCGTTCCACATCTACATTATGACCATTATACAAAGGCCATGGCCGAACCATGTGTAGCCACTGTACGACAGGGTGTACACACAAGCACAACACTTCTAGTGTGTGTGCTGCTCCATGTCTCTGGCCATCCTCCATGGTCATGTGTATACATGTGTTGTCCAAATTATAGTGATGGGCATCTATTTCACATGTCTGTGTTGTCCCATATGACATATATGCTCCACTGACAACAGGGTTATGCAGATAAAGGGTGGTACGTGGGATATGTTTTCAGGTTAGGTAAGCAGTGTAGCAGCCAGGCCAATAGATGTCATGGACATGTCAAGAGAGCACATCACATTGTGTGGCATTCATAGCAGGGCTATGATCCACACCGGTGAAACCTGTGTGCTGGCCATACTCCAGCCCACTGTGTAGTACTGTTTGGATTCACCACATGTGTAGATCAGATCTGTTGTACGTTCCTAAAGCGAACAGCACCTCCACCATTGTATGCACAGCTGTCAACACATCTGGCAATAAAGTTTGTGAGAATTCATGTCGGTGAGATGATTCACATAGTTTGCAAGTGTGGCACATGGATAGTCATTGTGATGCATTGCAAGTCCGACCTGTATATTGTGACAGGACCATACATTATGTGCACATGTTGTGAATGGTCACATGGCAGATAAATTTGTGCATTACGGTTCCTGATAAATAATAACACTCTTACCTGCAATGGGCTGCTGTCGCCGCGGAATGCCAGAGGTACCTAAATAGGAGTAACACAGCAGTATGAGCATAATCCACCCCTGTATAAAGGCTACAGGGAGCAATGTGCATAACACATACACTAGTACATTAGACTATACTATGGTGTATGCACATGTGTGCATACAAAGAGTAGCATACTATAGTATGCAGCATGTGTGTATACATGCCTTGCATATGATGTTACATTACATATTGTACAGTGACACATGCAGCTATATGGAATATAGTTGTTATAGGTGCAGTACTGACTTATCAGGCAACTCCAGGCTCAATGGTTGAGAGACACCCACCTCTACAATATCAGCTAAGGCTTGCAGATGTGGTTCTGCAGGTGTTCCCAGGTTGGCCAGTAGCTCCTCGGTACGTGTGAGTGGGGGCTGGGTTGGTGGTCCACCACCTGTTGCACCTTGTTCCCTGGCGACTGCATGTGCACGCTGTTTTGCTCATCTAGTGAGGTCTGTACAGTGTCTGTGCACCTGCTGGTATCTGCGGTTGTGGCCACCCACATCATTAACCCTCCTGCGAAGTTCCATCCACAGGGCATCCCGCTGTTGTGCATCCTGTGGCACATGGCTGAACAGGATGTCGTGATTATCGAGTAGGTATGGGATGAGGGCCTCATCCTCCAAGCGTGTAAAAGGGGGAAGCCTTGCATGCGGCATACCTGGAAGACATAATGATGGAGACAGGTCACAGTACCTCAGAGACATAAAGAGCTACAGTTGAACATATGTGTGTATCGCATTACTTCAGTTTAAATAGTTGTATTTGCAAACCTACATGACACTGACCTGTTTGTGTCACACACATGTGACACTCAATGTTGAGTGGATATTGTCACCATATATGTGTGTGTGTGTGTCACCTGATTACATTGCTCATACTCCATGTGGTTGCTGTCTTGATGTGGGCATGTCTGTTTGCCTGTACTGGTGTTCCTACCTATCAGCACATGGCTGGATGTGTCCACATTAATGCAGTCGACCTTGATGCAGTGTGTATGTCATATATAAGGACTTACACTGACTTAACACACATGAACTGTGACCCTGCAGACATGCTCACATAAGGTTTTACATGTATGTGTTCTGCCATATACATCTACACGGCACTGTACAGCGAGTCAACATCCTGCCATGTATCACCTGTGTTGCACATGTGATACACATGGGACACTGGCTAGCCAGATGGTATTTGCAGGGATGAATATCAACTATGGCATGTACAGTCAAAGTCAACTAGTGGGCTATATGCCATGGGCCATGTATGCATCTAGGATGAAAGGTTACCTGGCAGTAGCCGCCAGGCGGGTCTGTGGGGCCAGGTGGAGCACTACCACATTACTGATCCACAGGGTTAATGATACATATACCATGTGTTACCATGCGGTCATCACACCATGTCTGAGAGGGGAGCGATGTGCAGCTTTGATGGACAGGTATGCATAGTATGGCAGGACTATGTCAAGTGTATGGGACAAGGATCTGTCCAGCATGTGGTAGGTGGATGTCCATGAAGTATGTGTTTGAGATCAGGATGAGTATGTGTAGCATGTCTGACATCACTGGGTTGGGCATGGATTTATTCAGGGTATGCATCATCCTACAAAATGGATATGGGGAATGGGAAGGCTGGTGTAGGCCATCTGCACATGGCCAATACCCCTTAAAGGAAATATGTGATCTGATATGGGTCACTTGAGTGGTCTGTATGGCTGGACAATGATCTCTATATTCTTGAATGGCACCATATTATTATTACGGTTGCCACATACGACTCCCTGAAGGGTGCGGTGACGTAGCTATCCCAGGAAAGACAACTGCCCAGCTGCATCCCTCACACAAAAGTGTCCATTATGTTGACCACTGCCTAGGTGGTAGTTCATGGGTACAGGGTTAGTAACATAGAGGTGACAATGCGAGTCAGCTCTTGCTCCTAGGTCATAGTCATTTGCATACTTCAATAGGCAGATGTCTTCTGTTTGTCTGTGAGGTATGGACTATAATGAGCGGGAACAGAATTCATTAACCCTGACATACTGTAGCTGCCACTGGTGTGATGATCACATATTATTCAGACACCTTCTGTAGTGTTGTTTCTGCCAGCAGTCCTGTTGCTAAACACTCCTGTGACATAGGAATGTACATCTAGTATACCGAGTGTAGGTGGTACACAGTATGGGTGATGATGTCCTATGACCTGGCAAGGTTATGATATGCAGTGTGACATCAACCATACTGTCATCTACATCTGTACTGCTGACATCACTTACGTAATCAAGGTTCATGGCCTTCCAGACCAGACTCAGCAGGGTAGTAGTGCAGTATTTCCCATTATCAGTGGTGTCTCCCCCTTTGTTGGGTTGTGATACCTGTTGGCGTGCACCATTCAGTGTGTAAACAGCCTGACATGGAGCTATGTTTTACATGATGTGTACGCGGAGAGCATCTTGTTTTGCCTTATGTGCATGATACAACCTGTGATGTGGGCAGGTCCCATGCAGACTGAGTGCAGCTTGTACCTGCATAGTTGTGGGTACAGGGGCCCTGTGGTGTACATGGATATATGCTTGTGTACCTGTTGGGGGGAGGAGGCCGTGTTTTTATATTATCCAAGACCCTATCTGGATTGCTTATTCATGCTAAGCACTTGTTCAGGACTTGTAAACAGTATGTAAGCTAATGATTACTATAGCACTCAATCTTCCACATCATCTACAGGTAAGGGTGAACAGGTTTTGTACATACTTTTCTCACTTACATAGAGTAATGTAGCTGTTGTACTCACTTTCCTCACTTATCTAGGTGAATGTAGTTCTATATTCAGGCATGTCCAAGAGTCAACTGCCAGTGTTCTCACCTGTCTATCTGATGAATCTGGACATCTTGAGGCAATGTACACATTGCCTCATGTACACAGACAAGCCTCCCTGCCTACCACCCAACACTACCACCTGTGAGAGATGCACTCATCTAGCCAAACTGGAGGTAAATGTCTCTCCAACCAAGCCTGAGCCTGAATGTCATGTGGAGAAGGTACACAGTTGCACAACACCACACTCATCACATAAGCCTCACTGTATCTACCCCACCATTAACTGGGAAAACTACTCGTGTACCAGTACATTAGCTCAACGGTTTCTGGAATTCATAAACACCAATGCCCTGACTCAACATATCCACACACCCACCAGGGGCAACAATATCCTAGACCTAGTCATTACCAACATGAGTGACTGGTGCTCCACACGTGAAGCCAACTCCTCGTTGGTCCAATCAGACCATGTGCTGAACACCGTTGATATCCACATCCCGCACCTAACCCCCATTAAGCGAACCACAGTATAATATGTCTACAAGGCCAACTACATGCTTCTTAAGGCAGACGTGGTAGACGTCATGACACCCATGCAGGTGGACAGTACTGTTACAACTGCTGAATCCTACACAAATGCACTCTATATGCACTTGCAGGAGTGCATGGCTTGTGCTATCCCAAACAGAACCAGGACGCTATACTCATACTTAACTAAACCAATCTGGTGGTCCCCTGCCATGAACATATTGTACTACAGGAGGAAGATACTGTTGCAAACGAGAGTACAATACCATGCGTGGAGGAGATCCCTGGCCAGCCTCAGTAAGACGGTGAGATCCCTTATACGATTCTCCAAAGCTAGCTACGAAAACTTTAACACAACTAATACCAACAACAACCACAGATCCTCAATGTCAACAACCATATCTGCTCTGAGTTACAGCACAAAGGCACGAACATTACAGAAACAATGGATATTGGCAACATCCTGGCAGATCCCTCTCAAAGCTGCACACTCTGAAGGCAATATCACAGCATCCATGGGACTGGACAACATCCCAGGCTGCGTTTTACACAAACTTTGGATTGTACTGTCTCCTCACCTACGCATCATGTTCAATAATAGCCTCACATCGGGCATAGTGCCCCCTGAATGGCGCACAGCAACAGTTATCCCACTCCTCAAAGGTGGCACCACAACGGACCACAGGACCTACTTCCCTATAGGCCTGAATAGCCTGGTCTGCAAGGCTATGGTGCACATCATGGATCACTGTCAGAGACATTGGGTACCTCCCAACCTTTGACCCCTCCCTGTTTGGCATTGTTAAGGCCGGACCATGCCTCCTAAACCTGGTGGGCTTGTTAGAGACAGTTACCAAAGCATTAGATGGGGGTAAGGAGGTCCACACAGCCTATCTAGATCTCTCATAGGCTTTCAACACCATTCCTCCTTCTGGTATTATCAACATACCCATCCGTCTGAACATTAACCTCTGCATCATGTGATGGTTTGCAAAGTGGCTCACGGACAGAACACACACAGTAGGAGTTGCATACCCTAGGTCCGACTGTATACCAGTTACAACTGCCGTCCCCCAGGGCTCAGTCCTAGGACTCCTCATGTTCGGTATATAGTTCTCTGACGTACAATCAAGCACAGGAGGGCTATGGCTGAAAAGGTTTGCAGATGATTGCAAACTAGGGGACATAATTGTTTCCCCAGCTGTTACAGACATCCTCTGGAAGGGTCGCACTGAGACAGATACCTGGTGTTAATATCATAGCATCAAGCTGAATGCCTAAAAGTGCACAGTCATCCCCTTTGGATATAACTAATTACCCACGGACTACCACATAGGTGCTAGTCCCCTACATACAAAAAAGGTATTATGGTATCCGGAAACACCAGTAGATAGCAATCTCTCCTTCAATACCCATAATGACAAGGTGGTTAGAATATCCTTCTACATGGCCCCCCTAATCTCTAATGGGTTTGCATCCAGATCAGAGGGGCCATTGTGACTCTACACATGTCATATCAGACCCATTAAAGGATACAACACCCCATTTGGGATATACCTTACAAGACAACTGCAACAGCTTGGAAGACCACACCAGTACCACACCAAGAGAATTACTGACCTCAAACAGATGACCTATGCAGCCCAACCTACGAAACTCCAGCTGTACTCAGTTGCATACCGCATACTCACAGGTGATCTCTGCTTGACGTACAAGGCCCATGTCCAACACTGTACTGCTGGATATGCTCCACCTAAACAGAAGCCCCTGAAAGCCACATGCTCTAGGGATATACACCTAACCACAACGATGAGTAGGACGTGCTGAATGGATAGATTCCTGACCCAGACACTCCCTATGCTTTGGAACGTGATTCCAATGTAAATCAGGCAGGGCCCCTCATGAGCACTCTTCAAGGGAAACTTTGCCGTGTAGATGGGAGACAGACATGTACCCGGAGATCACTGCAGTGGCTCTGCTGGACAGAGGCACAGGGAACTATTGGTTCTGCCATTCAGAGGCACAGGGAACCAACCTATGGGGGTGGCGAAAGACAACACACGTTAGCTAGGCTTACAGATATCCTTGGCAAGACAGCCTAGTACCTACCTTTGCACATATTACATGTCTTATGTGCATGGATAGTTAAATAGCTCTTCCATTTTACTTTGCTAACATGCTGATAAACTGTTGGCTCACTAAAAGACATATGTATCCTGTTATTGTATATTGTAAATGCCGACTGACATAACTAATGTTTGCCTACCATTACAGTAATGCTATATAGCTTGTAATACATATCTGCCTACAATACTGTACATTACAGTTATTGGCACAATATCCCACAATGCAAAACATACTTGCACAGTGGCCCAACCTTCCACATGTTATTCTCTGTATTACACCCATACATATGGTTACAGTTACAATATATCAACATATACTATCTCCTGTTATAACACATACTTGTTGCACCAACCCTGCCACTGACGTCGGCTGGTGAGGACTATTTCTGTTCAAAGCCCTTATATAGCATCCCTTGTGGTGTATGCGGTGTTTGCCTTGTGACCTACAGCAGTACACACAAATACTACAAGCATGACTATGCTCAACAATACATCACTACAAGATAACTGTTTCCACTATATGGATTGCGTGCACTTTAAATACTACAGAACAGTACTACATACACAGACATACTGACTGTTCTACATACCTTATTAGTAACCCGACGTATCGTTAACAGTTGATTCAATCCTTTTCGGTTTGTGTTTCAATGTTATTTGTAATGTTCCGCTGATATATACGGATGGTTTGAATGTGTGATGACACATGCTTTTCTAGCTATATATCGGTAACATGTGGTATCCTGTCCACCAATTGCTGTTCCAAAGTAGTTAATTGGATGCACATCAGCTGTGCAGCTACTCCATTAGCCGATACCATGGCAACAGTGGTGTATAAGTGAGTACTCCTTTTAGGGATTGTCCATTTACCTTACTTTCAAGGGAGACGGCGTAGATGTGTTATTATGATGTATTTCAACAGCTATATGGAGGCACACAGAGATATATTACCTTCATGACTCCTGTGGACTGTGTGTAATGGCTAGACGATTTAGTTCTACATGTGAGTACACCTGTTATATTTCGGAACAGTGCTACTTATGCAGGGTTTGTTTGTACCTGATACTTCTGCAGATGTTTAAGTCTGGCAAGGATGTTTGGCCAGCTCAAGGCCATATGGCCATGCATGAACTGTTATGTGGTGTACAGTGTGCTCACCAGACATCCTTGATTTGGTGTACAAGTGTAGCATACTGTGCTGTTACTCACTAATTGCTAACACATCCCGGTGTACGCACAACCCTCTGAAATGGGATTAGTGCAAACAAACCCTATTACATCAGCAGCTGTTCCATTGTATAACAGCCGCTATTTCACTTAGGGCCATGTTAGTGTGTCTCTGACAAGGTATGTTAAGGCTTCTGCAGATGTCGTACAGTGTGTGAATGATTTGTGATGTTATTACAGTTTGTACTGTAATATGTTTGGGTGTGGGGATGATGTTGGTGGGTGTGCATAGCAAATACAGGTGTGTAGGAACTGCTTTTATACATAATCGCTATGTGTGTGAGGGCTCCTTCCCTATTTGAACACCTATCCTTTTGTGGACTACTACAACGGTATTTGCAAGCTGATTAATTAAGGCAATGTTATGTGGTTCCTGTATAGCATGCAGGTGATATTAGTCCTTGAATCCCTTCGGTAATACATATGAATGTAATAACGTGTTGCTACATGATAGCTGTGTATTTCTGTCATAGGTATTTGCAGTCATCATAGTTGTGTTGGTGACTGACCCTCTTTGGCTACGGTTGCCACCTTTTCATATGTCCATAGTGGGTCCTTTTCGGGACACATATCTGATTTTACAGGCCGACACAAACCCACGGTCAGTACAAGGGATAGAACTTTCCTTTCTTGCCTAAATATAAGCTTATTCTTGCAGCAGTTTAGTAGCTTATCCTGTTTCCTGTACCATGTAGGTACTTTAGATACAGAAATAACTATTGTATGCAACTATCACAGTACATATGGGACATAATTATGTCCTACAATCCCAGGACATTTGCCACGTTTAATATATTTGGTCAGGACACAACCGCCCAAAGAGGGAGTGTCCCTCGCAAAGTGGAACAGGTGGTAACACTATCATTGGCTCATGTCCATAGCACATATTTGTAATGGTGTAAAGGCATATACTCTCCATAGCCTTTGTTCATAAAGATTGGTAGTGGCGGAATGTGTGATTGCTATGGTCTATGTTATACACATATGTGAACACTTCAACCGCTGTATACGGGAGACCTATGGAATTCCAAAACCACAGTGTTCCGACGCACACCGCCCCGGGAAAAGACTCCCATACCCCACACATTACCGACATCGACAGTAACTCGTGAAGGTAACACGAACATGGAACACACACATGCACACACAGCCACACTGCTACCCAACTCATCCAAACAAACCATCCTACACTACGTATGAGCAGGTGGCCAAGCCCCCCCCTACACACCCCATGAAGGTGTCTGTGCCCCACACACCACCCACTACTTTAATATTCTACGTCCTAGGTCGCGCAAACAGATGCACAAAGCTAACCCACAACCACACATTACAGTCCCCCAAGAACACACACCACACACAGAACACACACTTACACACACTACAGCCCTAAGAAACATACATACACACAGTAACCTACCCAAACCGCAATACCAGAAGCACTGACTAACTGTCCATTAACATCGTGAGATTACACCTCGTGCATTTGGTGTTTCGGTACTGTATTCTTTTGGACCTTAAGCCTCAGGATTACGTGTGTCAGTATGTAAAGCAGTCAGTATGTGGTAGGTATTCCATTTATATGTACCTCCATGGTTATGTAGATGTTGTTAACCTATCTATATATCTACATATATATGTATGTCCCCCATATATCGACATAGCTGTCTCTCTCTCTCTATATATATGATTGTGTGTGTGTATATATCTACATCTATATCTATATCTATATCTATATATATATATATATATATATATATATATAAAACATACACCTTTCATTGTGTACATGCCGGTTTGTCCTAGTTCAACACATTCCTACCTTTTGTGTTTTATCCTGTCAGTATACACGACTGCCATTGGTACATCTCAGGTAGCTTAGTGGTATGTTATTGTGATGAATGTGTACATGGTTGCGTGTTCTAATCCTGGCAGTGATATCTTACCTCTCAGAGCAGGCACTGGTAATTCAAGGGTGATGAACGCACATTTCAGAGGTTGTGTTCCACATGTTTATTATTCTGTGGAGAACTACCTATATATGCAAGCTGTGTTTAAGGTATACTATGTAACATGTACACATCTGTGAAGATTCCTGTCAGGGATACTCCCCATTATTTGGAAACACATCCCTGATTACATTATACAAAACCTCTCACTAACACTCTGGGGAATCCTTGCAGAGTGGGTGGTGAACAGTAGCTACACCCCAGGGATCCCGCAAGTGGCTCTGCTCCACAGAGGGACAGTTAGTTGATCAATGTGGTGGCGACAGCAGACGCGTTTTGCCTATGCTTATGAGCGGCCTCGGCGGTTGGCCATGTACCTACCTATGTATCTATGAACCTGTACATACAGTATGGACACATGCTGATAGCTTAATATACTGTTCAGGTATTGACTTACCTTGTGCCAAAGGCGGTTGTGTGTATAACCGTTGAGGGCTACCTATGTAGGATGCACACAGTAGACCACCTATACACGACAATTTACAGGTGGTCGTGTGTGTGTGCCATCCATGTTTGCTGTGTGTGCAGGTGGAGAAGGGTGTCAGTCCATGAGTACCTACACTGTCAGTGTGTGTGCTATACGTTCCCTCTCTGCCAAGGCAAGGGCATACTGGGCACGCCTCCGTCTGCCTACTGGGGCTAGCACAGGGTGTTCGTGGTCTGAGCCCCCCTATGCCTGTGGGTCCCTTGGCAATGGTGGTGGGCTGTGAGGGCCTTCACCATTCTGTCCCTGCTGCAGCTGTTTCCGAGGATCATATTGTGTAGCATGGCACATACTATGAAGATGTGGGCACACGTTCCTGAAGAGTACTGCAAGGCTCCACCAGATATGTCCAAGCAACGGAACCATGATTTCAGCATTCCAAACACGTGCTCTATGATGATTCTGGTTTCTGCGTGTGCCTCATTATGGCGTTCCTGCGTGGCTGTGTGTGCATTTCTGATGGGTGCCATAATCCACGGTTCCAGTGCATAGCCAGCTTCCCCCACCAGGTGGCCATATGGGATGTCCACCCTGGCAAATACCTGAAACAGCTGTGAGGCATGCCAGATGTGGGAGTCATGATAGCTTCCAGGACTGCCGGCACACACATCCATGATAATGCCCTGGGCATTGCACATGACCTGGCAGTTGATGGAGGGGAATCCCTTGCGGTTTATGTAGTGCCTACCCTGCTCACCGGGTGGTGACTTGATGTGTATGTGCGTGCAGTCTATTGAACCAAGTACCTCCGGGTAGTCCACCACACGGTGGAAGAGATGCATATTGCTGACCAACTCCTCCTGCATTCAGGGGAAGTGTATGTGCTCACTGGTATGTGGTAACATGGCATCCAGGAACTGGTGGAGTACCCTGGATGCTGATGCTTGTGAGATCCCCATGATATCCCCAATTGGCCTTTGAAAGGTACCTGTGGCTAGTATTCTCAAGCTTACACATACCTTCGTGTACACTGGGATGGGTTCCCCCCTGTTACTACTGGCTGTGAGGCGTGGCCAGTACAGCTCAACAAGTTGCTGTATGATGTCCCTGTCCACCCTGTAATGCTCTACTACCTCCAGATCATGTAGCTCCTGCTGGGTTACCCTGGATCTGAACACTCTTCTTATCCTCCGGTGCCTGAGATGGTTGTCAGCATCATCCTCCACACCACCGTCAGTCAACAACACATGCTGGTGAATCAAAGCTATGGCAGCTCCTAACATATACATATTAAAAGTTCCCCGTCTGTATACACCAATGGTGCAGAGTGTCTGGGAATACACAAGTGTGTGTGTGGGGCTTTCACACCTTATACTATTGTGCAATGGATGATGCTGGTGTAATTGGGTGTGTTTGTGCTAATCCAGCTGCAGGGTATATTAATTATTGGTTTTACAGCAGGTACTGCTATTGTGGGGCCTTTGGTGTTGACTTACGCTTGTCTGCCGTGATTCATCTATTGCCCTTTACTTCTATTTTCAACCCGATCCACCTCCCACTGTCAGGCATGCATCCAGCTGCCGCCTTTCTTGCCTTGTGCTTCCACAACCCAGGATTGTGTTGGGAAATGTGTTATGTAGTTGATCTACAGCAAGTTTGCTTTGTTCTGCTGTCTCTTTTCTTTGCTGTACGGCACCTCCCCTTTCCTGTTCTGCAGGTAGCTGCTAGCAGCCTTGTTAGCTGTTGTCTATGGCCCACTGTGAGTTTCTAGGTGGTAATTACTCATTTGTACTCCAATTACCATGCTGCAGCATTTCCTTATTGTCTTCCCGTAACCTTCCTGTTTCACCTAAGTTGCGTGCTGTGCTCGCCCGATCTCCGGCTTTTGAGCGCATTTTCATCCACGTTCATATGCACTATCCTGCGGCTTTGCTTAGCAACAAGCAACCCGGATTACCAATGCTCCAATGTGCTTACAGCTACGGCGGTGCACACCTCTCATGATGTCATGTTTACCTCCAGGCCACTCCTCGGTGTTGTACCACTGCGCCGTGTGGTACATCCTTACGCCAGCGGGACATTTGCGATTCAGTATTACTTGACTCATTTGCATGGCATTGACTACTAATTCCTAGTTACTGCGCGGAACACTGTCACAGACCCTTAGCAACCCTTGCGCCTTGGTTGTGGTGTAGCATGCGTACCATTGACTATTATGGCAAAATCATGATTTGTGTTACATTGCAGTTTTATGACATCTACATATATTTTCCTTGTGTTCCCGTTTGTGCACCCATGCAATGCGGTTGTATTTTGCGATAGTGTGGCCATGACATTAAATGTTATTTTTTATGTGTTGTGCGTGTTTTTTTATGCCACTGGCTGTATATTTAGCCATTGGCATATGTTAACATTGTAATACATATGTTTGGTCCGCTTTCATGGCACCAATATTCTGTTTGAAAAAATGTAAACCGTTTTTTTTTGGTTTACATTTCTGCATGCTTACGCTACACCTTCACCACTTCATGAATCGCTATGTACCTTCATTTGCATGCTGCACTACTGCGCATGGGGTGATTAGCATACATGCACCGGGAACTGCGCAGCTCTGGCGTACGCTGGTAGTGCACGTGGAATCAGCTCGTACCTGAATCGCTCGGCGGCCATATTTGGTGTTAGAACGCCTACGCTACGCCTGCACCTGGCGCAAGCTTCATGAATCCCGGGGACAGTGAATCTAGTATGAACCTTAAACTATAAAAAACTGAAAAATACTAAAAAATATATGTATAAATATGTCAAAGATGAATACATATGTATAAAAAATAAAATGAAATAGCATACATAGATTTAAGTTTCAATAAACTGGCAATGGAAATAACATCATTAAGCCCAGGCAAACAAAAAGCATTACATTTCAACTGCCATCTGATTTCCAAGAATTCAAGAAAAATATCACAAGGATCCCCCATGGGATCTGTGGCTACATTATCAATAAGAGAAAATTTAAAAGTGTGTGCAGGAAAATTTTTAATATGCCTATAAAGTGCATTGTGTTCATCCTTTTTAGAGATGTCATAACCCGCGGTAGTGGTGCTGCGGTAGCATTGTCGCCTCACAGCAAGACGTCCCGTTCGATTCTCAGATAGAGCGTCTTCTGTGTGGAGGCATGCGTGAATGGGCGTGCCTTTGTTGAAGGTTGTGCGTCAGGGCTGGTAACTTGGCACGTAAAAATCCACTACTAAACATTAGCGGACCGGAGTTCCACTGTGGCAACCCCTAACCGGGATAAGCCGAAAGACACAACAACAACATAACTGTGTTGATAAATTCTATATCTAAATTGCCTAATGGTTTTGCCAATGTAAAAACAGTCACAACAATGACATAAGGCAACATAAACAATACCTTTACTGACACAATTAAATCTCCTTTTGTGCTTGATTTGTCTAAAACCATAAACACAACAATCAGTACCTTCAAGAATAAATCTACACTATGAACACCGTCCACATTTAGACATTTTACCCATAGATAGAGATGACAAAGGTCTTTCAATGAGATTCATTCAGTATGTACTTTTTTATATTTTACTTTAATTAATTAATTAATTAATTAATTAATTAATTGGATCAATTATCTGTGTGACGTTTTTATGGGTATTTATGCTGACTGTTTATACCATTCCTTGTTCTGATGAAGTCTTGCTATATCAGCGGATGAAAGCGCTCAACTATTAAATTGTTTGGTTCAATGCTGCTGTTGTCTTTTTTCTACATTAATACTAATTTTAAACTGACAGATAAAAGTGCTCCTTTTAAAAGTAGTCCATTAAAGAGCAACACTCCTTGCTTTAAAATTATCTTTCCTGAAGAAAAAAGCAATATCAATACAATGTAAGTTTCTTCTACAAAGGGAACATATCTGCCCAGCAAAGGAAAGCACAAGCAGACAGTCAATCTTGAAAAGGCTCAGAGCAGCATATGCTTTGGTGGCAATAAAGCTCTAAAGGGCTTTGCTGCATGATAGTTTGAGTGTGTGGAAGGTACCCTGTAGGTTTGGAAACTGGCTGGCCATTATATCCTTGGCATAATATAACCATACAGCTAAGACTACTGCATATGATGAACATCAAAACATTTAGCAGTAGCAGGATTAACTAAAGCTATAGCTGTTTTTTTTTTTAATTTCTCCAAGTCTTTTGGGTTTTTAATACCAAGTCAAAGTATGATTAAAGTTCATGAAATTAGTATTATTTCAACCTTTGATGTCAGTCAGTAGTGCTCTTCACAGCACCCGCAATGTGCCCAGTAATGACTCCTTCTGCAGTTCGTATGACGTTACATGTATTGGTAACATATCTAAATACAACTGTAAATTCGTTTTTATAAGACCCGTTGCTCCTACTACTATTGGAACTGTCTGGGTATCTTTCTTCCATATTGCTCTCATTCTGCAGATCCTGATATTTTATGATTTTGCGTCTCTCTGTATACAAGACACCTGTAGTCACTGGGTGAGGCAATTTCAGTGATCAATGTTACTCTTGCCTTCTTTTCTTGGACCACTACAGCCAGTTTTCTAGCATCTATCTTTTGAACTGTTGGTAATGGATGATCCCATATTTAGGGTTGCCAGCTTTCTTTGTGGCTAAAACTGGACTAAGGTCACGCCCCTCGCATCACCCATAACTCCACCCATTCCCACCCACTCTCCCACCCAGGCCCCACCCATTTTGTGACATCACTGTGAAATCAGCTGATGGGAACGCCCTCTTTTTCTGTTCCAGATGCCTGCTTTCAGCTGATTTCTTACCAGTTGCCATAAACACTGTTCAAAACTCTCAGTGTGCATACTGTCTTCTGTTTTACACATACAGTGATTACAAATATTTGGATTTAATTTAAAATATTTATTTAAAATTTTATAGCACAAACCACTGATACACATTTGCTAAACAAAGCAATATAGTCTCACAATGAAAACAGACATAGCATTAAAACTACTCTGCCTTTAAATCTCACATTCACCGACTATACAAAAATACTACACAAGTAGTATTAGAAATGCATATATGATACATAAAAACATAATTACTCAAGTTCAGTGTAAATATTATGTGCAAAAACTATTAAACAAAATTCCTTTGCTAATTCACAATATCAAACAATGGATTTTACACAAGTAGTTACAGACTGGAGCAGAGAGTTAAGGCTACAAGTGGTAGTTCTTGTGGAACGAGGAGTTAACAGGTGCAATATGTGAAACGGGACAATAAACAGAGTGGAGGTTGTGAAAATATCTTTAAGGGTGAAAAAGAAGATGTGGTGCAATATACAATAATTCTGCAAGCACAGTATTCCGTGAACAACTAAACCAATGCCTCATAAAATTGTTATACTTTCTGATTGGTATCTGCCATTATTCAGTGACTTCAGTTGTCAATGACTTTCCAGAAAATCACAAGTTTATGAGGAAGAGATTAAAAATATGGGGCAAAAATCTGGATATTCTACAAATCTTTTGAGAGTTAAAAGGTCTTAGAATGCATAGTAAATTCATGTATGCTGCCTGAATGGAAACTAGATTTTATGTTGCAGATCACTTGGTACATTTCATACATTTGTATAATAATAAATACATTTCCTGTTGCTGAATTACAGGCACTGCTACTGTCTCATGTTACTGTTACTGCAGTAATGTGAAGTGGCTATTATATAGTGTTGTCAAACAGGTATGAATTGTATACATTTGTAAAATTATGCACTTCATACAGAGGTTAAATGTTATGATCTATTTTTGAGGTTGCTACTCTCTCCTCACTTAGTTAACTGTGCAAACATGAGTACTACTATAACCCTACCTCACAGGTCTTGCAAGTGGGGTCGCTGCCATTCCCTAAAAAAAAAAAAACTTTCAGCCAGAATCAGGGAGGAAGCCAAAATAATTTGGAGGAAGGGGAAGGAGGGAGGGAGGGAGATAAAGGCTCAAAAATAAGGACAAATTTTAAATATTGCTCTTAGCAATTTAGGGTTAGATAATCAGGTTTTGCTTAAGCATGCATTTTTTGAAGGATATAAAGTCAGAAATTAAAATGTCCGTCATTACTTAGTGACTGCAATCCACAATGATTGCCAGAAAACAGGTTTTATGGATAACAGTTGTGAGGGTGCAGGCAGATATCAATCCCCTGCAAAAAACGTAAAAAAATTATTCGTGCGGCTGTTGAACACATCAGCATGAATAAGCATTCGTTACTCCAACACGTCACCAGGTATTGTGTGGTGGGCGACACTTGCTACTGCACACCCAATGAGGAACTCTTTAACTACATCGCCTAAAGAAGGCCACTTGTGCTACTACTGGCACAGGGACTTTTAAGTATAAACTGAGATTTTCCATACACGTGTAAATCACACTCTCTTTCAGACTATTCATGCTTTACTTTTCTGTTGTACTGACAAGACTGGAGATTGCACACTTTTAGCTACGGTTCGTACGCACACCACTTTATCATCTACGGGGGGATAGCATTGTTAAACAGGCCCACAACTCATGAGTTTACCCATTCGCATTAGGCAATTAACCGGGAACATCATTCTGTAGTTTATACACTGAATGCTTGCATATACAACTGAAATAAAACAGACACATTCTAGCCACAGCTTGCCTATCTGCGTCCATCCCCAATAATGTGTGTACAATGGATTTGTTTGAAAATCTCCAAACTTTCAAGCTTCCACATCCACACTGTCACCCTGGGCTGACACAAGGAGGAGCAAGAGGCAGTGCTTGTCAGAGAACCGGCAAAGATGTTCACCAATGGCCCCGGTCATATTCTAATTCCAGAAAGGGGAGGGGCTAATCACATCCGCTAGTGTCATATATTTCCGGACAGTCTGGAGTCAGGTAATGGCTCGATTTATAGCCAAAAAGCACACCGGGACCACAAGCAATAAGGAGGGGAGAGACAGAATAAAGATGGCGAGCGGGAAATGCTTCAGACCACAGCAGTGGCACAAAACCTGGACTTCAATGTGTCCGGTTTTGAATGAAATTTGTAACCGGACAATTTTTCAGAAAACCGGACAGCTGGCAACCCTACATATAGTGTAGACCTCTTCATATTCTATGATGCTTTGTGGCTCATGTTTCCAGTATTTTTCGGCCACTTCAGTATCATAATGTTTACACAATTCCCAGTGCAACAGTCTCACCACATTATTATGCCTTTCAGTATACAGTCCTTCTGCTATTAGTATGTCACAACCAGCAACGAGGTGTGCAACTGTATAGCTGCTGAGTCAGATTTGGGATATGTATAAAGACTTAAAAAGACTGGAGGAACTTTATACTCTGCATTTTTGGGGGCAACAGGTTTGACCATCAGGAAAACTGGAGGCAGTGACACACATCTACCAAAGCAGACAGCCCTGGAGGAATGGGTGAACATTCTGGAAATTCCCCTTGTAACAGCTCATAGTATTTTCTGAGGGACTGAGAAACATCACTGTTCTCCCACTGAAAAACTGGCACATTCTGGAAATAGTCTCTGAGAAACAGAAACCTCCACAAGAAGAATCCAATACTGTAGCCTGATCAGAGGCTGAATCAGAAATTAGACAAGAAAACCCACATCTGTCCCTTCATCTTCCAGTCCTGATTCAGAATCTTGAATCTCTTCAGGAGTACCCCCTCATTCCTCTTCCAGAAACCACATTATCAGAAGGAACAAAAGCCTATATTAGACCCTGAGTCAGATCTAGTAAACTACTCCTGTTTAGAAAAAATTCAGGAGGAGGAGATACACATTTTATTTTTAACAGGCAAAATGGGGCCAACTGTATTGTTAATGGCAGCAGCAGCTTCCCCAGGGATGGGCACAACATTCTGACTAAACAAGGAAGAATTCCCGGTTCCCTCTCCCACAACAACTAAGAGTGTTTCTCTCTCTCGTCAACTAAGGGCACCCCAACAGCCACTTAGGACGTGGCTAAACCCTAGAAGGATCTGGCGTAGATGAGTGGTCTGAGAAACCAACTTTGGCCACAGCAGAATTACCTACCTGCGACTGAGGCAAATTGCTAGCATTTGTCACCACAGCAAGCTACTTGTTTAACTTTCTTTTTGCAGCTGGAAGAAGTACCAACAGTGGGACCAGGAGTTTATTCCATGGTAAAGCTGAAAATGGTGCCTCATTCCCATGGAAAACAAGCAGCATAAGCTGGTAAAATATATTGTTAAAAGTCACTTTTTTCCTCATAAAAGAACAGTAAAAAGCTCTTTATTACATTTTGCCATTCCCAAAACATAAAATCAGTTTCTCTGCAGAAAAAAATATGTTTTAACTTTTAAACTAACAGAAAAAAAGTGTACTCCCATTTAAAAGTACAATTAAGTCTTGTGATAGTCCATTAAAACAAACTCCTAGAATAAAAAAAACAACTTTCCTAAGCAGGAAAAGTACATTAAAACAAATTTTAAAAGTGGAAGGTTTTTCCCCAAAGTGAACTCCTCTGCCCAGCAAAGTTCATAGGTTCATAGGTAGGTATTAGGCTACTGGCCCTAGGGCCTATATAAGTCTAGCCAAAGGTACCCTGGCTTTCGCCACCCAAGAAAATTATCTTCCTGTGCCACTGTCGAGCAGAGCAACAGAAGTGATCCCCGGGGTGAATTTCCTATCTCCGATCCAATCATCAAGATTTTTCTTGAACAGTGCTAATGAGGAGCTTTGTTTGATATAGATAGGTAGTTTGTTCCAGAGTACGGGAAGTCTCTGGGACAGGAATCTATCCCTCCAGCATGTTCTGTTTATTGTGCTGACGAGGTTTAGGTCCCTAGAGCGTGTAGCTCGTAGGGATTGGGATTTCTTTAAGTGGAGCATGTCTAAAAGCTCCGGGTTTGACATAGCTTTGTGTGTTAGGCAGAGATCGCCTCTGAGTAGGCGATATGCAACGGAGTAAAGCTGCAGTTTTTTGAGACGGTCTGCATACGGCATCTCTTTGAGGCCAGTATTCCTCTTTGTGAGGTATTTCTGTGGCCTTTCCAGTTGTTGTAGATGTCTTGTGAGGTACATACCAAAAGGGCATTGTACTCTATAATGGGTCTAATGAGTGACGAGTAGAGGGGAACAATGACCTCTTTTTTCCTGGATGAGAAACCTTTTGTGATGAGGTGTGCCACATAGAAGGATTTCCTGACTACTGTGGCGATGTGATTATCAAAGGAGAGACTACTGTCCACCTGTGTCCCAAGGTCTCTTATCACACTTTCGGTGTTAAGTAGACTACCACCTATGTGGTAGTTCATGGGTACTGAGTTTTTACCAAAAGGAATGACAATGCACTTTTTGGCATTGAGCTTGAGGCCATGGCTTTGACACCTGGCATCTGTCTCAGCAAGGCCCTTTTGTAGGATGTCCACATCATTTGAAGTTTTGATTATGGCTCCTAGTTTGCAGTCATCTGCGAACTTCATTAGCCAAAGACCTTCTGTGTTGGCCTGTATTTCAGAGAAGTAGATACCAAACAGGAGAGGACCCACGACTGAACCCTGTGGTACTCGACTTGTCACTGGTCTGAAGCTGGATTTGGAGTCTGCTACTTTCACAGTGTGGGTTCTGTCAGTGAGCCAGTTGGCAACCCATCTTGTGACATAGGGATTTATACCTAGTTTAGTGAGTTTATCTATAATTCCAGAGTGGGGGATGGTGTCAAAAGCCTTGGCAAGATCTAGATAGGCTGTGTGAACCACCTTACCCTCATCTACGGCTTGCTTTGGTGACTGCTTCAAAGAAGTCTATCAGGTTTAGGAGACATGATCTGCCTTTTACAAACCCGAACTGGGTGGAGTCCTGAGCTTGGAGATTACCAATGTCATTGTTTATAAGTTCCATGATGATATGCTCCATAGCCTTGCAGACCAGGCTTGTTAGGCTAATTGGGCGGTAGTTTCCAGGGTCTGTGGTGGCTCCCCCTTTATGGAGCAGGATTACTGTTGATGTGCGCCATTCAGTGGGCACATAGCCTGAGGTGAGGTTATGATTGAACATGGTACTTAGGTGGGGTGCCAGTTCGTTCTGTAGTTCATGTAGAACACAACCTGGGATGTCGTCAGGTCCCATGGATGCTGTGTTCTTGGCTTTGGATAGTGTGTTTTTACCTGTGCAGCCGTGATTACAGGAACTTTGCATTCTTCTGATATAGAGCTGGGCCCTTTAGGGGATGACAGAAGGGTAAAGTTAGCACTGAACCTATCTGCCAGGATGTTGGCAATATCCGTTGGTTCTGTATATTCAGTGCCATTGTGCTGTAACTCAGAGCAGATCTGAGTGTTGCCATTGAGATTCTTGACATAGCTATAGAATGCTTTGTGGTTGTCTTTAGAGTCAGTGTAGAGTTT
The DNA here is from genome assembly GCF_019279795.1 of Protopterus annectens. Lineage (NCBI taxonomy): Eukaryota > Metazoa > Chordata > Ceratodontiformes > Protopteridae > Protopterus > Protopterus annectens. The sequence continues at coordinate 1,198,696,222 of NC_056743.1, read as the reverse complement.
GTTTATGGCAAGGGACCACCAGATGGGCTTCCTTTTTTTGGAGGATAGCATCTTGGTTCTGTTAGGGATTGCACGATCCATGCACTCATGTAAGTGCTTATAAAGTGCATTTGTGTAGGATTCAGCAGTCATACCTCTATTGTCCATCAGCATGGGTGTCGTGAAGTTTGCCACTTCTGTCTTAAGAAGCATGAAGTTGGCTTTGGAGAAATTTTTTACTGTGGTTTCCCTAATGGTGGGTGGGGGAGGGATGTGGATGTCTAGGGTGATTAGCTTATGGTCAGATCTGACCAACGAGGAACTGACCTCTGGTGTGGAGCACCAGTTGCCCATGTTGGAAATAACCAGGTCTAGGATACTATACTGCTGCCCCTGGTGGGGGTGTGGATAAGTTGATCCATGGCATTGGAATTTATGAATTCCAGAAAACGTTGAGCACAAGAGTTGGTACACAAGTAATTTTCCCAGTTAATGGTAGGGTAGTTGAAATCGCCCATTATTAGGGTGTTAGGTTGTACCCTAATATTTTCCAGTGTATTAAGAAATAAGGAGTGGGAATCTTGGGGCATGCTGGGGGATCTGTAGCAAGCTACAATTTGGATTGCGGTCTTGCCCAAGTAATAGCACAAGCCAACTGTCAATCATCCAAAGCCCGCAGAGGAGTATTCTCTTAGGCAGCTGGAAAGCTCTTCAGGGCTTGGTGCGCACGTCATTGTTTTTAGGCAGTGTAACTACAGCTGCCCTATGGACTGAGCAAATGGAAGGTGCCCTGAAGCTTTGAAAGTTGATGGCTTATATCCTTGGCAGGATAAAACCAACACAGCTAAGGCTGCTGCAGCAGTGATCAATATGATGAATACAGAATATTTTCCCCCCTTGTCTGGTTTCTTGGAAAGGTCCTCTACAGGTTGGAAAAGTGAACTCCCATGACAGAAAAAGTCTTGTCCACCTGTTTGCTCTTTTTTGCTGTGTCCTGAACTTTGGCAACAAGGTAGACTCAGTAAAAGGGGTGTTAAGGATGTCGAAGTACCCCACAAAATTAAACAGGTGCATCAAGGCATGAAGAAGAAGTGTAATGCTGGTACCTGCCTTGCATGCCACACCATCCACTAAGTTACAAATGTGTCTTATGGAAAAAAGAAGTTATGTACTCACCATAACGTTCCATGTTTGTTGTCCATCTCACCCTTCATTCTTACTGATCGGCTCCCACAAAGTCTTTCATTTGGCACGTGGCCGAATACCTATCCCATCATGCAGTGGTATAATCCCCAGATCTTGTTTGCTGTTAACCATAATAATGTGTTTACATGTATCATATTTGTAGAGTATAGATATAACAAAGAAAGTAAGAAAAGCTCCTTGCCTAAGGAAAAAAAAATCTCCAAAAGCTCCTTGCCTAAGGAAAAAAAAAAAAACTCCAAGTCCTCCAGAAGCCTTGGTTTGGGGGAAGGTGGGAGGGTCGTAAGAATGCAGGGCGAGATGGACAACAAACATGGAACGTTATGGTGAGTACATAACTTCTTTATGTTATGTTGTCCTATCTCGCCTTCATTCTTACTGGTTGGGACAGCATTCCTAGCACCACATTTCCTGGGTGGCTCATGGGAGTACACGTTTCAGCACAGTGGAACCAAAGGAGGCCCTGTCCCTGGAGGCCAAATCCACTTTGTTATGAGTGATAAAGGTATGGGGCCTTGCTCACATAGCAGCTGCACAGATATTGTCCATTGATAGTCTAGCTAGATAGACAGATGATGTTGCTATGCCCCTTGTAGAGTGTCCCTTGACCTTGAAAGGTAGCTCTCTGTTATTAGTACTGTAGATAAAGGTGATGCAACTTGAAAGCCAGTTTGAGAGTGTGACCTTAGAAACAGGCATACCTTTTTCGCTTCTGAAAAGGAAATAAACAATTGATCAGATTTCCTAAAATCCTTGGTTCCGTGTAAATAGAAGCGGAGTTGTCTGTGCACATCTAATTGGTGGAGCTTGTATTCTGCCTTGTTGCCACAATTGGGGAAAAACACTGGCAACTCAATAGTTTGGTTTAGATTAGTTTGAAAACACACTTTACTTAAAAAGGATGGGCTGGTTTGAAGAGATACTTTATCCTTATGGAAGATCAAGTAAGGAGGTTTGATTGATAGGGCTTGCAATTCTGACACTCTCCTTGCAGAAGTAATGGCTACTAATAGAATTGTTTCCACGACAGAAATTTGAGATCACATGTTGATAGGGGCTCAAAGGGAGGTAAAGTTAATTATGACACAATAGAATTCAAAACCCATGGTGATAGGGACTCTTTAATGCGAGGTCTTAATAAGCAAGTACCTTTTAAGAATGCTTTGCACAATCTGTGGGACATCAGGTTAGGAGTCCAGTCACCCACATGAAAACTAGAAATTGACGCTAACTGGACTTTAATAGTAGCTGCAGTGGAACCTTGTTGAAAGAGCTCTGCCAGGAATTCAAGAATAGAGATGATTGGGGCAGAGAAAGGATCAATGTCTTTTGGTGTAGCCTAGTATGAGAACCTCCTCCATTTACTGGAATATAACTTCCTGGTAGAAGCCTTGTGTGAAGATACTAAGATGTGTTTTACTGCCGGTGTGAAATTATGAAGCCTGACTAAACTTGGAGCTGAAGCAGCCAAGCTGTCAATCTGAGGGTTTGGAGGGAGGGGTGGGGTGTTCCGGATGTACAAGTCAGAAAGTCTGGAACTGGGTCCAGAACCCACGCTTCCTCCTGAAGATGAGGCCAGATGAACAGAAAAAAAATCTGACGAGGCAAGTATGGGGCAATGAGAATTAGCCTGCTTCTCAATGACTTGGCTTTCTGTATGACTTTGGGTATTAGAGAAAAGGGGGGAAATGCATAAAGAAGTCCTGGGGGGGGGGCAATTCTGTACAACTGTGTCCCTTGGTGACTCCCCCGGAGGGGGGGGCTAGGGCAAAGTAGCTGCTGCATTTCGCATTCACAGGTGTTGCGAGGAGATCGCAGCAAGGCTGGCTCCATTTCTGGAAAATTATCTCCGCTATCTCTAATTTTAGGGACCACTCATGAGGCATGAGTACTGCCCTGCTGAATCTGTGTGCTATCACGTTGGATTTCCCTGGAATGTGCGTTGCTACTAGAAAGCGTTGGGAAGATGTAGCCCATTGCCATACTCTGAGTGCCTCTTGGCAAAGGGGATAGGATTTGGTTCCTCCTTGCTTATGTACCAGACCACCGACATGTTGTCTGTCTGAAATGCAATTGTTACTAATGGAAGAGAGTCCTGAAGTGCTTGCAACGCCAAGAGCACTGCTCTCATCTCTAGAAACTGATGTGCAAATGGGCCTCGTGCTCCTGCCATGTGCCTTGGACCGTCTTCCCCAGATAATGCCTCCCCACCCTATCTGGGAGGCGTTCGTGGTCACTGTCGCCACAGGCTGTTGTAGGGTAAAGGGAGGACATAA
>NC_056743.1:1198587764-1198687764 GCF_019279795.1 Protopterus annectens | reverse complement strand
TATCACTCAGGAATTCTTCAGGGGAATCCAAGTGCTCCCTCTTCTACTGGTTATTCTTATGCACCTCCGGCGGAATGAGGAAAGGCTGGAGTACACAAGGTGGTAACAGGGGAGCCCAGAGTCTGGGACTGCTCACAACTTATTGGTGAGAACTTTCCCATGGTAAGCTCATGTGAAACAGAGATCCTAAAAGGACTGGAGGATGGAAACAGTTCCAACACTGGAAAAGTTCCCATCTCCAAATGAGAAAAAAATCTTCACAAGTGCCAAAGTTGAGGCCGCTCAGACAGGAAAGGAACATCCTCTAGTAACAGACCTAGGAGAAACCAGACCCCAGTTGCCAACCCAGCTGGGACTGGCGTTGAGACCAGAATCTAGCTGTCCAAAGCCAAATGCTCCCAAGGATAGGGATGACTCCTATAAACTCAGTCAACCCAGACCCTGCAGCTCCAATCCTATGGCTCCAGGAAGCGTACAGCTCCAAGAAGACTGGAGTCAGCTACTTCAAGGCAGAGGTCAGTACAGAAGACAGCCAAGTTGTTTGCACACAAGAGATGACATGGGTTGGCGATGAAGCCACAGTCACCACCACTGAAAGATGGACCACACGAGCACAATTATTGGAGCTAAAGAGACAGATCCCATTACCCTTACTGCCAAGGCGAGGGAAGATCCTCAGGTCCATCTGGGTCTTCAGGAAGGTTTGCATGAGTTTATCCAGGTCCACTTTTTTTAATGTTCCCGATGGACCTCACAGACCTCCAGGAAGCTGGACAGGACAGCTTACGGGGTCGAGGTAAAGGCTGACTGATCTCTTGAGTCAGGTTCATTGACCAACAGATCTCTTGGGTCACATTCAGCGATACCTGGACCTGATGAAGGGAAGGCACTGTAGAGAAATCTGGGTCTGATGCAATGGCTATAAAGGGATGGAGCCAACCAGACCCTGGAGCTGTCAAAGAATTTGGAACATCTAATTAATCACTGCAATCTTTCTGGCTCTGAAATTGGAGCCAACAGAGACTGAGATCAGTATCAAGGGGTAACCAACTTCAGATTAAAACCAGGGGCAAAAGAAGTGGAGGGGCCCCTTGTGTCTTCAGATCTGGCTCAACCTAAAGCAGGGGAAACAGTAGGTAGTTTCTTGTCCTTTTTTCCTTTTGTGTAGAGCTCCCCTTTTTCCTTTCTCCTTCAAATTCTTATTTTCTCTCTCTCTCTCTCCTTCCCATCACACTGACTCAGTCTTTCCACAGACCTTTTAGAGGGAGAAGTTTGGCCTGGGAAAGCACAGCAGAAGTAGCAGGAAGCATGTCCTTTATTACCAGGTTCACCCTATGGCCGGCCAAGGTCTCATCTCCGAAGGCTGCACAGGCCTGTCAATCCTAGTCAAAGTGTGCAACTCCTAAGCAGTACACATTGGTTGTGTGTATCTTGAGGAGACAACTTATGCCTATTGTGAAGATACATGAAGGCTGCTAGCCTAGATAGACAGAATTTTGTAACTAATTCTATGTCATTGTAAATATGAATATAATCCTTGTCCTCTTAAATGTAAGAAAACAGTGTTAAAATGTTGAACTTCAAAAATGTAACCACAGTGCACTCTGCTGGAAGAAAGCTGATAAATTAAGCATTGTATGACTGATCTCAAAGCTCAGACACAATGTCTGGACTGAGGAATTCCTTCTATTATTTTGAGTCCAGAGTTAATTCCTAGATTTTACATATATAATGTATTTTATTGCTGTAGTTTCCTGGCCAGATGCAAGATCAAAGAAATGTTAAAACTCTGAGTTTATGTTAACCTGGGAACCAGAGAATAATGATGTAATCTAAAATGAGTCCGCAGTGATGTATTATTTTTAAGACTTTCCCAGAGAGAGAGAATAAAAGCATTTAGATTTTGTCTGAAGAACATCCACTCACCAGTACTCTGCCTTTGCTCTATATGTAAGTTTATTTAGAACTGTGATTGCTCTTACAGTTAGATAGGAATTTAGTCAGATTTAGCCTAGCTGTTTTCTATATTTATGTCAGACTATTTTACAGTATTACTTTAAACATTTTCCTGTTATTTCTGAACTCTTGACTAGCACTGTGTTGAACTGAGAAGATTTATCTTGTGTTTTTATTATTTATTGTTAAATATTTTAAACCATGTCTATTTTGTGCAGAGATAATTTAAGCTCTAGAGTACTTGCATGCATTTGGTGATACTGTACAAAGCCACTCCAGTAAGCCTTGCTGTTCATCCACTTACTATTTGGATAATAGTATTGCACAGTATAAAGTGGACACCCTTTAGTAAAGGCCTTTTTAGTAGTTGATAGTAGTAGTTGGTGGCAGTGATTACTACCTTATAGCCTGGCAGGAGGGGGCATAGCTGGAGAACCCCAAGAGTGTATGTGTGTTTGTATATAAACTAAATCTCAAAGTGTGTCAGCTACTTGGGCAGGGACATGAAGCACTTCTTGGACAGAGGGCACTGGAGGTTTTGGCTTGACTACTTGGCTGAGATCTGTACCCTATAACTGTGCTAGTGGGGAGTCTTACTGGGGATTTGGAGAGAAAGGGAAAAACCAGCCCCAGACTGACTGATATCTTTGTGTGCTCTTAAGGAAAATTGTACTTTACTGTGTGTGTACTTGCTATCCCTCCCAATGTGGACTCCCCTCACCAGTGCTAGTGGTGAGGATTGAGGGCCCTTGATTACTGGGCCAGTGCACGGGCGTCACACCTACATATCAAGCATTTTTTTTAGCCCAAAATCTTATCCACAATACAAAGCCAATAAAAGCACATAGTTAAGGAGGCAAATGTCAAGAAACACACAACTATTTCCAGCAATTAACTAATAAAATGTCAACTCTTCCAAGAAAAATATTTTTACAACACAGAGAAGGAAAGCAATCAGTAAGAGGGATGAATGCTCGCTTAAGGCATGCAAAGCAAGAGAATTAAACCACACTACCACCAGCAAAAGATGGCAATGATGGAGCTTTCACACAAACACACACACAAAAACCAATAAACTAAACTAATAAGCAAGAAATAAACTACTTCCAAAGCTAACTAGATACAGAGCATTATAAACTAGATATAGAGCATTATAATATGGGAAAAGGAGGCAAATTGTAAGATTAACAAATGAGAAATAAAGCAACTGCACTTAGCTGACATGAGCTTTGTGGTACACATCTAACTCTTAATGGCACTGAATGAGATCTGAAGAGCTTTGGGTATGCAGATTCTGAAATGCTGGTCTTGGACCCAATCAGATCCAATAATCCACAGGCTGAGGCAGATGGAAAAGACAGCATCAGATCCCATGTGAAGTGCTCCTGGGAAAACACTCCACAAAGGAAATTCTCTAATGAAATCCGTATAATAATGCCTTACTTACTTATCCAAACGGAGAGGGTTGGTATTACCTGTTCTACCTTTTTTGACAACTAAAGCCCGAGAGTCAAGGTTACTGCAGAGAGCATTTAACACTTCCTCCTATTATACCAGCCTTGGAGGATAAGGCATAGCATGAGGTAAATCCACTTTTTAGCACATCATATCACCTCCTCAGTTTAGGGGGAGCATCCATTTGCTCCCACAAAAATATATCATTCACCCTGGAACTAGTCTTAGAAAAGGAAAACTCCCATAACAGAGTTGGGGAGGACAAACACTCCACCAAAGTAGTCTTGGGCTTGAGAGTCAAGACAAAGAAAAAGCCCTGTCACTGCCTATGCCAGACTCCTCTGATATTTTCCTCAGGAATGATTCTGCTCTCCAGGATGGAAAGCCTGCAACAAACTCCAGGCTAACATAAGAAAACAATCTGTATGAACAAACGCAATGCCTTTGGATAAGCAATGCATACTTTTTCTTTTTTCTTCAGATATCATTGGAAGGAGATGGACAGAGATTGCACGTCATCCAAGAAGGAAGTCTCTCTCTCTCTCCCTGACCCCTCCAAGTAGAATTTCACTGAGAAACTCCTAAACTCAAATAAGATGGTTCTCCCAATCCCAGACTGGACACTGGAACAGCTGCAGAGGACATGGATATCCTCCAATCCATGGTAGTGGAAGGGACTACACCAGAGAAACCAGTGAGTGGTCTGAGGGACAACAAATGGCAGCTGCAGAGTCACTCAACAGCACCTGTGGCACTGTTCGAGCCTTCAATGTAGGTACAGCAAGAGACAAAACAGGACCAGTGCAAGAATCTGTGCTCTAGTAAAAGAAGAAGCCAGACTATCTATAAACAATGCGTGAAAGGGTCTGCATTTCTCTGTCTCCCTCCAGGTCCACAAAAAGACTGCCAGTCCTCAGTCCAGTCCATTAGCACCCTCTCTGTAAAACCAGTGCTTTGCGTCCCTGCTCCAAACAGCTGACAAACGCGCGCACACACACACACACACACACACACACACACACACACACACACACACACACACACACACACACACACCTGGGAAATGCTGGCACAGATTTACTACCTATGCCCACTTCTGCTAAGACTATAAGGTAAATGCAACCAGACACTCCAAATCTAGCTACTCGAAGGCTATTACATGGGTACCCAATTATACTGAGTGAAATTAATATTAGTGCAAATGGTAGTGTTTTGACCAATGCAGTAAGGATTTCAGGACTGGCCACAGAGTCACCGAACAGATACAGGTTAAATATTCTCTAGAGGACCAGCCACAATGAAAAGTTTAAACATGTTTAATAATAAAAGAACATGAAAATACAGAATATCTATTTACAATAAAGACCAGAGTTTCATTTACAGGAAATATTAAAATAACACAGATGAATAGATTCATACATACACAGAAAAACAGTACTTAACTAATGTCACTATATTTTCCTGACTGATCTAAGGAATTATTATTCTCTGGTTCACTTCCTAGAGCAAGGCAAGATGAAGCAGGTTAGGGATCCTATGTCAGGTTTCGAAAACAGAGTCCTCTGTTAACACACATGCATTTAATTGGGTTCCTATCACGAAATCGAATGTTGTGAACGCCAAATACCGGAAGGCCGAACTTGGTAGTTTGAAAGTTGAGAATGTCGAAGCCGCGGAAACCCGAATTCTTTCCCAGGGAAAGAATTCAGTTGGCCATTTCTGCGGCTTCGGCATTTTCGGACCCGGTCAAGGTAAGTGTACGAATGGGTAGTGACGGACTTTAGGGTTAGGGCTGGGTTAAGGATAGTGCATAGATAGTAGTGTATGTTAGGTTTAGTGTAGGTTTTGAAGGTGTTTGGTGTGATTGTGTTATGTGTGTGTTTTTCGGAACAGCAAATTCTTTCCCTGGGAAAAGAATTCGCTGTTTTGAAGTGTCGATGTTATCCGAATTCGATCTTCCAAATTCAAACTTATGGTGTTTGACATTTTGGAAGTTCGATTTCGTGATATAGACCCCATTTAATCAGTTGCAATACTGTTTAACACAAGCAACATTACAAATACATTTTCAACACAAGCATCTGCACAAATCAATTTGATACACAAATGACATACAATTCTTTACAAAATTCCAGCTAGCTGTGCTGGCATATATTATACATCCACTGCCCTACTTCTCCTGGCATAGCTGGCAATACCTCACATCATCACATATGTATTAACACTTTTTATCTGCTACCTTCAACACCACCTATGCACATAAATATAAATACTATAGAAAATTATTTTCATTAAACTACTACTTTCTACAGCAAATATAATATGTATAAACTTTTCTATAAGTCCTGCTACTAGTAGGTATACTTTATACATCTGTTTTCTACATATGGCTGCTGTTCTCATAATGTTTCATTTTTAAAAATGTCTGCTGTAATTGTACTACCTTCACTCACTTTGTATCCTATCACGGTTATTATTCTGTCCTCTTTTTCTGTATTTTTAAAACCAGTGTTTCCACTGCTTATATATACTTCAGTTATTTTAAATGTCTGATAGTTTGCACACAGATCAAGTCTCTGAGCTACTGAGCTGCTTCCTTGGGGTAAATTTACAGGGTTTACTCCTTCCACCTCCATTTGCCTTCTGTGTGACTGAGAAAGTCACTTGAGCAGATAGTGGTTCTGGGCCTCCTCTGAAAAAGGACAATAGTGTCTAGTGAGCTTACTCACTTAACAAATGTATAACTTAAAAAAATGTGTGAAGTAAATGTTATTGTTAGTTGTATCATTGTTTTCATTTCCTGGACTGTGGTTGACATGGATTCATCTGAATCAGTCTACTACCCTGGTCAGCAAACTTAATAAATAGGTAGATAATGCAAAACAGATCTTCAATGCAGGGAAGCCGTAAGTATGGCAAACCATTGTTTGGATTGCAAGAGCTGCTCAGAGAATAAGTATGTAAATTACTGAATTTACAGTAAAATGATGTATTTAAACTACTGATTTAAAGTAATAACTTATTGTCCAGTAAAGGCATAGAATATAGTCACAGTATACTGCGCAGAGGAACAGACAATGATAAATGTATCCCTGAAGGGCTATAGAGTGTTGTTGAAACAAAAGTTTGCTATGTCTGTATGTTTAGAGCCATTGGTAAAGAAAATAATAGACTCAGAAATTCAAGGGCATAACTGGTAATGGTAATCAAGAAAGGGTAGTTTTATTTGCAGATTGTATTATTTTATACTTGATAAATCCAAAAAGGACATATTTGTGTTGTGGAACATTTTGAGACCATTTCAAGTCTTGTCACGATATAAAATAAATGAAAATACACAAAGGGCACAGTGGTAAATTGGTTTAGTGATACCCACATGGTGTCACGATAAGATGAAGTATTTAAGTGCATGGATTAAAAGGATTCTATTTTGGCAGCTAATGATAGGTGGAATAGACTAAATAAAAGATAATACAAAACCTGAGAATCTGGAAGCTCTTAATTATGGATAGTAAGATACAAGTGCTGAACATGTTTTTAGTCCATTTAGTGATACGTACAGGTAAAATTTTTTATCAACCAGTTGGAAAGTGTATGAAAATGAATACAGTTGAAGGAATTTATATGCCAGGGAAATAGGTCAAGAGTTAAGTGGGCTAAGTTGATTTTCCACATGGAACAAGGTGGTTTAGGATCATCTGATTTGAAGGGATAGTTTAGTCTTGTATAACAGAAGCAGAAGGTTCTAAATCAAACTGGAAAGGGTTGATGAAATGGGGAGGACAGGATTTTGGATACAGGTCCTTAAGGAGATTAACAACCACCATGCAGAATACTCTATTCATTCAACAGCAGAAGGTATTCTAAAAACAGAGCCAACATAGGAATGGGAAAAGGAGATTTTACCAATATGGATGATTGCAAGGATTGATTGCAGGGATTTATTCCTATGGAATAAACTCCCACTTCACATGAAGCAGAGCTCCTCAATGACCCTATTTAAGTGCAATCTTGTCAACTGGATGGGAGATTGCAAACCATGGTCAACTAAGGAACAAGGGTATTAGCCTAATAATTTCCTATGAAAGAGTCGGTTGGAAGGTTAAGTAGTCAGGTGTTTACAAGCCACATACATATAACTCAACTTCCACAGTCCTGCAATATTCAAAGATAAAAGCATAAGCAGTACACAAAATTCCTCTCAGAATTCTTCTCTCTTACACAGAAAGTGCACTTGGAGAAAACAAGGGGGAAAAAAAAGAGGTCACAAAGTGTACTTAAGCACAAAACATAAAATACATTTCTAGTCCTGAAACACACTTTACACTGCTTAAATATAAACTCCTTCCAGGAAAATGTCTCAAAGAGTAAGATGAAAGCATGTAATCACAAAATGTACCCAAGCACCAAAACACACATTGTTTGAGGTAAATAAACATTTTCCAATCTAAGGACTCCAGTTAAACTTTCTCAAAAGCAGCACATTTTTTTTCAAATAAAACTAGCCCCAGTACTCAATAAGCCCTGTTCTTAAAAAAAGAAGTTATGTACTCACCATAATGTTCCATCTGAGTAGGTACTTCATTTGTCTGCAACCTGTGGGTATCGGATCCGATCTCGGATCCGAGACGGCAGCTTTCCAAGCTACAAGATCCGAGCTCCTAGCTCCTCCCCCTACCCATAATCCCCTGCTATGTGCTACATTACCTCAGATCGAATTTTTTACCTCTTACACAACTCCTACCTTCGATAGAGGAAGTAATACCAGATAACTGTCCTAAAGCAGAACAAAGATTTCTTTGGTGATCAGGAATCCCGAAAGGTTCGGGGGATGGCAGGGGGGGTCGGTTGCAGACAAATGAAGTAACTACTCAGATGGAACGTTATGGTGAGTACATAACTTCTTTATCTGAAGTAGTGACTTCATTTGCTCTGCAACCTGTGGGACAGAGTCCCCAGCTACTTGGGAAAAACCCTGGGCGGCCTTATGGAAGGATATTCCGAAGCACCGCAGAGCCAAAGGAAGCCCTACCTCTCGATACCATATCCAACTTATAATGAGAAATAAACGTATGTGAAGAGGACCAGGTAGCTGCTGAGCATATGTCATCCAAGGGGATCCTGGACCAGAAGGCTGCAGAGGTGGCCACAGCTCTCGTAGAGTGAGCGTGAATTCCGGTAGGAACCAGTTTGCCTGCAGATAAGTACCCGTGAACTATGCATTGACAAATCCAATTTGCTACAGTCACTTTGGAAATGGCCTTACCCATGGCCGATTTAGCAAATGACACGAACAGCTGGTCCGACTTGCGAAAATCTTTAGTCCTGTGCAGGTAAAAACACAGTTGTCTGTGCACATCCAATTTATGCAATTTGTATTCTCCTCTATTCTGAAAATTTGGGAAGAACAGGGGTAAGTTTATTGATTGATTGATATTTGACTCCGAAGCCACCTTAGGTAAGAACGACGGATTAGTCCTGAGAAACACTCTATCCTTGTGAAAAATGAGATAAGGATGCTTCATACATAAAAGCTTGAAGTTCTGACACCCTTTTGGCTGAAGTAATGGCCACCAAAAAGGCTGTTTTCCAGGACAAGAATTTTAATGGAATCGAAGCCGTGGGTTCAAAGGGTGGGCCTGTCAAGGCTTGTAAGACTAAGGTCAAATCCCATGGAGGCACCATCACTTTCACGTGAGGCTTCAAGAGGAAAACGCCCCGCAAGACAGTTTCACATAATCTTGTAGAAGCAAAAGATCCTAGTCCGCCTCCCACATGGAAATGGGAGATGGCTGCCAATTGCACTTTAACTGTAGAAGCACTTGCTCCTTGTCTAAATATCAGCGACAGGAAGTCTAGAATAGTAGGAATTGTAAATGGATCCAGGCCTCTATCTTTAGCCCAGACAGAGAAACGTTTCCATTTGCTGCAGTAAATTTTCCTAGTAGTCGGCTTATGTGCTGCAACTAGAATGGCCTTAACAGGAGATGAGATCCCGGGAGTCCTAGCCATCAGTGGAACTGGAGCAACCAAGCCGCAAGCTTGAGGTTCACCAGGTTTGGGGGTTGGTATCCCGCCGGATGCAAAATCAGGTCTGGAATGGGATCCAGTACCCATGGCGGAGATACACTGCGAGACCGCAGGTAAGGGAACCAGATCTGGCGAGGCCAGAATGGGGCTATGAGGATAACTCTGCTCCCCAACCGACGGGCTTTCTGTATGAACTTCGTCATGAGCGGAGGGGGGGGGGTAAGCATAAAGTAGACCGGGCGGCCAAGCATGGACTAGAGCGTCTCTGGGATTCTTCGGGGGGAAGTATTGCGAAGTACTCGCTGCATTTTGTGTTTAAGGGAGAAGCAAAAAGATTGCAGCAAGGCCAACCCCATTTGCGGAAGATCTGCTTCGCAACTGATGGATTGAGAGACCACTCGTACGGAGTGAGAATCACTCTGTTCAGTTTGTCCGCCAAAATGTTGGACCAACCCGGAATGTGCGTTGCTACCAGAAAACGGTTGGTGGATATCGCCCATTCCCACACTCTCATAGCCTCCCGGCAAAGGGGGTAGGACCTGATTCCTCCTTGCTTGTTTATGTACCAGACAACTGACATGTTGTCTGTCTGGATTGCAATAGTCCCCAGAGGTAGAAGGTCGTGGAGAGCTTGCAACGCTAGAAGAACCGCCCTCATCTCTACGACATTGATATGCAAAGCGGTCTCCAGGGGAGTCCACGTGCCTTGGACGGTTCTGCCCGAACAATGCCCCCCCCACCCGAGGCGAGAAGTGTCCGTGGTCAGCGTGGCTTGGGGGGGGGACAACAAAGGGCCTCCCTTCCCTCAGCTCTGGGGCGTGGAGCCACCAAAGAAGGGAGTGCCTGCAAACTCTGCTCAGAGGAATCGGAGTATTCAACGGATGGAGTAGTAGGGACCACTGAACTTGAAGGGTCCACTGCAGAATCCTCATTCGCAGACGCGCGTGAAGGGAGAGACTGATCGCTGCTGCCATAGATCCTAGTGCCCTCAGGACTAATTCTGCCACCGGGTCCGGACTTTGAAGAAGAATTAGCACCTGAAATGACAAGCTGTTCAGCCTGTCCGCAATTAGCATAGCTCGAGAGATGCGGGTATCTAACTTGGCCCCTATGAACTCCAGGACCTGTACGGGGCAAAGAGAGGATTTCTGGAGGATTACAGAGATGCCTAAGCTTTGGGCAAGGGTCAGAGCATAATCTCTTGCCACGCAGAGCTGATGCCTGTTGGTGGCGGTAAGCAGCCAGTCGTCTAGGTACGGGAAGACCTGAATGCCCTGAAGTCTCAGGTGGGCTGCAACCACTGCCATGACCTTGGTGAACACCCTGGGGGCTGAGGTGAGGCCGAACTGGAGAACCCTGAACTGGTAATGACTGGCTCCCAGCCGGAAGCGGAGAAACCTTCTGGATCGTCTGTCCATCAAGATGTGGTAGTACGCATCCTTGAGGTCTATAGAGCACATCCAGTCGTTCTGCCGCAGAAGGGGAGAATAGATTGGAGGGTGACCATCCGGAATTTTTCTTTGGGAATGAACAGGTTCAAAGCGGAGAGGTCTAGAATGGGTCTTAGGTCCCCCGTCTTTTTTGGCACTAAAAAGAACCTGGAGTAATAACCCAATCCAGACTGGTCTGGGGGGACGGGCTGGATGGCTCTTTTTTCTAGCAACTTCAGGACTTCTGAAGCTGCTGCCTCCCTTCGATCGGGTGGAACATCGGGGAGGTGTCTGGTCGAGGGAGGGTGGTTTATGAAGGGGATGGTATAACCTCTGGATATGATGCGGAGCAACCATCGATCTGTCGTAATGGACTCCCAGTTTCACAGGTGCTCCGACAACCGCCCCCCGACTGCCTCCAGAGAGGGACAGCCGGGTAAGCTCTCAGGGCTGCTGCGCGGGTCTATCCGGGAAGGGTTCCCTGGACCCGAAGTTACGCGGTCCCCCTCTGACTCTGGGCCGGCGTCCTCCTTGTCCTCCTCTGCCTCTAGATGAAGCTGGATGGGATTGCTGGGACTTACGGAACCACAGCTTCTTTTGTCCCCTCTGATTCCTAGAAAAGGATCGTTGGGGATTAGAGAAGCGGACCCCGATGGCAGACAGCATCTTCCCATCCTTCTCGCTTTGGACCAGCGTCTCGCGAACGGTCTTGCCGAAGAGCGAAGATCCGTCAAAGGGTGCATTCGCGAAGGACGCCTTGAAGGGATCCGCGAAATCACAAAGACGGAGCCAGGAGTGACGTCGCAAGATGACCCTGGCTCCGCTGGCCCTAGTGGCTCCCTCCGTGGCATGGGAGAGTAGACGCACGGACGTGTTAGAGATGGATTTCAGAGTGGCCATACGAGTCGAGAACACTTTTTTGTCCTCGACCGACATGGACTCCGGGGGGGCTGCAGCGTATTCCTTAATTAAGTCCCGTTGCAGCCTAATGGTATGTGCCATATAGTTCAGCGCCCTTACAGAAAAGGTCGCTGAACTAAACATCCGCTTCCCAATGCGGTCCAGTGCCCGAGATTCCTTATCTGGCGGGTGAACCGAAAAACTCTCCTGCGCGAGTTCTCTCTTGGTGGCAGTCGCCACTAACATGGCATCCACGGGAGTTCCCTTGGCCCAAGACTGTCTATCCACTGGGGGGGCTAAGGATCTTGTCGGGTCGCTTTGGGATAGGCTCCACGGTGTCGGGGTCCTTCCACTCCCTGGTAGTAATTAGGTCTACCAGGGGGTCAGCCGGAGGGGACACCCAGGAGGTAGAAGGGCCTGCCTCAAACGCATCCAGGAACACGGATTCATCCACGGAAGGTTTTTGGGCAGACCACCCCCCTCCAATACGCAACATTTCCATGATGTCTCCAAAGGAGACATCCTCGGGGGGTGACCTTGGGGAACCTTCCCCTTCATCTAAATCCGTGTCGGTTGTAACGGACTCGGGGGAGTCCAGGTGCCTCCTCTTGCACAGACGTTTACGAGGGACCTCCTCGGTGGGACTGTCCAAAGAGGGCTCGTCAACGGGGTCCTGTTCCTCCAAGGGAACCAACTGGAGGGCTTGAGCAGGCTGTCCCAATGGTTGGATGATGGAGGATAGACCCACATGCAGCGGGGGTATGGGAGGATCCCACACCCGAACCGGGGACCTGGAGGTCCTCGACAGTACCCTCTCCACAACCTCAAAAGCCGGAGAGCTACTCTCGCCAGGCTCCGAGAGCAATCTCCTCGGCTCCGAGGTAGGGATCGGGGTCGGAGCCGATGCAGCCGGAGCCGAGAGAGAGGTGTGCTCCGAACCCAACGGAGCCGAAGACACACCAGCTCCCCCGGATCCAATGCTCAGCCCTCGGCCCCAATAGCTCGGATCTGACAGACTTGAAGGCACAGTCGGCGTCGAAGCGACCGGAGCTATTGGCGCCGACGAATCCCTGGTTCCGAAGGGGCCCGGATCCGATAACTCTGAGACCCGAAAACGGTTCGGAGAAGGAGTAATCGGGGCAAACATGGGGGCCGCGCTCCCCCCCCAGGGGGGGGGGCAAGAGCACCCCCATCTGCATCTGGGTCTGGATGAATCGGCTTCTGGTTGATCTTGAAGAAGTCGTCAAGGCAGGCCGGGAGGGCCGCCTCGATGACCTCGAGGGAGACCGATCCTCCTCCTCTAGCTCCGGAGAAAAATGAGGCGAACGGAGCCGAGAGGGGGAGGATCCAGAGACCCTCGAGGGAGACCTAGCCAGTTCAGACGGCGGGGCTGAGGGTTGAGTCTCAGCCCGCCTTTTGTGGGACTTATGTCCCTTGTCCTTATGCCTTTTCTCCACCGTAGTGGAGGTACCTGAATCCCCCGAACTCACAACCAAAGAGGGAGGTTGAGTCCCAGGTTGAGTCGGGGGCACAGAAGGCGCGAGGGCTGCCGAGACAGCCTGTGCCTGAGAGGGGGAGGAAGAAGAAGCCGATTCCTGAGGCAACAAGCCCGCCAGGATCAGCTTGTTCTTCCTGTCCCTGAGAGCTCGGGGATTAAAGGCCACGCAGATTGTGCAGGCGATGACAAGTGGGCCGCCCCCAAGCATAAAACGCACTGAGTGTGGCCATCCGCCTGCGAAAGCTTATGGCCACACTCAGTACATTTCGAGAACACCGCCTTAGGCCCTTCAGCCATAACACCACTCACACCAAGAACACACCCAAACACTAAGAGGGGGAAGCGTGAAAGGCGGGAACTACAAGAAAAACTAGTTAGAAAGGGAAAACAAAGATATCTAACTAAACTACACTATAGCTAACTAACCCCAGGAACTACACACTCTCACAACTAGAAAAAAGATTTTTTTTTTTTGACAGAAAAAAGAAAAGATTCAATCTCACCAAAAGCCAAGGAGCTCTACAAACGTAGCTGCTTCAGCCGCGGCAAAAAACGATCTGAGGTAATGTAGCACATAGCAGGGGATTATGGGTAGGGGGAGGAGCTAGGAGCTCGGATCTTGTAGCTTGGAAAGCTGCCGGCTCGGATCCGAGATCCGATACCCACAGGTTGCAGAGCAAATGAAGTAACTACTTCAGATTAGCAGTTTCTGATAAGAACCTTCTGATAGTAATACAACTGTTGACATTATTTGGAAAGTAAAAAAAAAATAATAATACATCAAAATATTTTAAAAGGAAATTATTTGCTGTGTGGAAGGGTTCCCCATAGGGTCGTATCTGCCAAACATGAAGCCTGTAGCCAACTGCTGTTCTTATGAAGCATTTCAGCTGTTAACTCCTTGAGGCGGCAAGAAAGTTCTGAGGTAATCTTCACTCAGAATGCCAGTTTCCCTCCACAAATGAGCTATCCAATCAGCACTTGGAGTGAAGTTGTGGGAGGGAGCCAAAGCTTTGTGAAGCTGGTTGGTTGTTGTATCTTGGGCAGGATACAACTAAAACAGCCAAAGGCGACTGCAACAGTGATGATACACATTAAGTAGGGAAGACTTTTGCTCAGAAGAATGTACATCAGCAACGGTCTTACTCATATCTGCAAAGGTTTCAAGCAGAAATTTGATCAAGTGGACCTGACAATTTATTGCCCCTAAAAGCTAAGGTAGAAAGTTTCCCATATCTATCAAAAGCCATTCCATCCTTGTCAGGGGGAACAAGGTTAGTATTAGTTAAGTGCTTAGAGTTTAAGTCTTTGGCCAAGGAAACAGGATCTTCAAAAACATTACGAAAGAGAAACATGAAAGATGGACTTGAGAGATTGTAGGTGGGAGAGGTTGGTTCATCTGGAAAGGAGCCTGCAGAATTAAAAAGCATCCTCCATACCTCCAATAACAGTAAGAATGACAAGAGATTTTGGAGTATACATCTTTTGGATGTTTGTGATTTCTTCCCCACCACCACCATCAGGTCATTCATCTTAGCAAGTATGTCAGAAAAGAATAGCCCTTCTACAGGGGAATCAAAGGAAGTATTCTCCTCAAACTCTGATTCTAAAACAGCAGGAGAGGAGACCTGGGCAACAAAATCCAGGTCTCCCTCTTTCTACTCAGAAAAGCAATCACTGTCTGAGGAAGAGGAAGACTTTCTTTTCAAATGGGAAATGGCTGGAGAAGGTGACTGCAAGGACTGAAAGGATTTGAAAACCCCCTTTGCAAAACTACACCACTCTTCTTTAGCTTCTGTGGCAGAAGGGGTAGATGGTGAAGAAAGATGTTTGCCCTTTTGAGTCTTCTTTCTTGGGGTAACTAATGTAACAGACCTGAGAGTATTGGATGTCTACACTTCCATAATCAAATACACTACCTCTTCCCTAACCAATACAACCCTTTCAAAACACAAGATGGAGTTTCTCCTTTCTTGGCCACTGCCATAGGTTTGGTCTTTTCAGATATGCCAGGCTCCTGAACCTTAGCAGCATCCTTCGGAGCATCATTACAGTGCTAGGGAACATCTGGTGGGAGGACGAAGGACTTTGACATAGGAGAGTCATCAGACATTGACGGATATGCTGAACGCAGAATGGCTTCAGAAACCTCTTTAACAGACTTTCACTTTTTAGGAATCGGAAGGGGGAATGTCCTTCAGCCACTGATTTTCAAGTAATAAACCAAGGTTGTTAAGACGACTTCTGATTGCCTTGGGGGTAAAGGTCAAACAAACCTGAGAGCAGCAGATGTCATATGCCTCCTTCAGATAAAAGAAACAGGTTGTGCGGGAACATTTACAGGGTATCTGCCTTCCATACAGACATTTCCCTTTTTCTCCTGGGAGATAAGAAATTTTTCTCACAGATATTACTCAAAAAAGGAATGAAAGCCCCAGGAGGGTTCCTTCCCTGCCCAACAGTGGAAACAAGCCAACCAACAAAACACTGAAGATGCAGCAAAGAAAAATTCTGACAATCTTCAATGGATTTTTGGTGGCCGTACATCTGCTTTTATACCAGCATGCCTTCAACTTGCTTCAGACATACAGTGCACATGCAAGCCATCCAAAAGCTTTAGCCAGGTGCCCAAACCTTGTCAGGATTATGCTCCATATAACTTTATGTTACTGCAACAGTAATCTAATGAACATCTACATAACTGCCTGATCGAATAGTAAGTAATACACACAGGGCTATGGCAAGATTGAAGAAGGTAGGAATAAGGAAAATGGCTAGTGAGTTTTGTGGGGCGGGGGCATGTCTTGCTTCAGTAGTCTTTGGTGCATTTGTCTCAGCTATACATAAAGGAAAACAAGAACAGGATTTAGCCTCTTCACTGATGACAGGTGCAACAATGGAGAATAAACACACGGACAGAAGGACTGGACTTGAGGTTCAGTGTAAGCAAATGCACAGTACTGTGCTCGGGGAAACAACCCCCGTCATGTGAATTATCAGTGTGGGGAATGTAACTGATGACACAGTATAAAAAGAATATGAAAGTTATGTACTTACCATAATGTTACATTTTTGTTCTGTTCTTCTGTCCTTCTCAAACTATGGGTTATCAGATTCAATCAAATCAGAGGCCAGCGACTAGGATGTTGGCTCTGAAGCTCAAGCTTGAGCTCCTCTTCCATAACGACTACACCTAATGTGATGTGTGTGCCTCCCCTGCCCTGGTCTCCAATGCAAAGGCAGCAGAATATTCACAGTAGACAGAGACCTGATGAGGTCCAGCAGAATAAGGCTTTGGGAAGGCCTGCAAGTTCCTCTAAAAGCAAAAACAAACACAATTTGGATGGAGTAAGAAGAGTGGGAAAGTTGAGATAGATGGAAGACAGCATGGGTTTGCATTACTATAAGTACATAACTTTCATATCCAATGTTTTTTTTTCAATCCAACTGAGAGCTCACTGGGGCATCCTTACATGGAATCTGGTAGGTAGGACAAATCTAAGGGCAACTGCCAGTGACTCTAGTAGGTAAAGAATCAAAACAATGGATAGCCCCTGAAAGAGAAGAACTTGACAAACCTGAAGATGCAATGACGACAGCCTGGAAAAAGGAAGCTTGATAATTTGTGTCTTGGTGTTCAGTTGGCACCCTATGACCTCCGACTCCCACAGGGAGGCTCAAGTGCAGCAAGTGGTCTCTTGCGTGAATTCAGGCTGCTCTTGATGTAGCAGTAATGAGCCAGTCATCCAAGTATGGAAACGCACAAAACCCCTGCAGCCTGAGCTGGGCTGCAACCACTACCATGTATTTGGTGAACACCTGGGGGGGGGGGGGGATTGTTGTATGTCCAAAGGGCAGCACACAAATCTGATGCTTTCTGCCCATCAGTTGGAACGGCAAGAACTGCCTTATGTGATATTAGGCATCCTGGTGTTCTACAGAGCACATCCTGTAGTCCTTGCTCAGGGGTATAATGGACTGCACTGTGATCATCCAGAATGTAGTTTGCTTGACAAATAAGTAGAATCTGCTTAGGTCTAAGATGTGCCTGAGGTCCTTGTTTTTTGTAATCACAAATAAGAATCTTGATCAGACTCCAGATCTTCTGTGGTCTGGTGAGATCTCCTGGATGACTCTTGCTAACATCTTTTCTATTTTTCTTACTGCTGACCTTCTTTGCCAGGGTGACATGACTGGCAGGGTATTTGATGGTGTCTCAGAAATGGATACTGTATCCTCTGGTGTCAATTAACACTCAGTAATTTGTAGTGACTGCCTTCTAAGTTTCAGGGTGGAGACCCAAGCACCCCCTTCAGGTCCATTCTCCCACCTGCAGGTGTCAGGATACAGATAGGTCCACATATGACCCTTTAAGCCACCTCAGGCATTTTCTAAATCTGTTAGGTCTTTGTATATGTGTCAGAGAAGTGGGTTTGGACAAACTTATGTTGACCACTTTGAAGGTACAGAAAGGACCCCTAAACCCTTAGTTCTGTGGCCCATTCCTGCCCAGGGGTAGTCTCCATAAAAGCTCCCCCTGTGCCCCTGGGAGGGCACTATCACATCCATCATCAAGCCCAGTAAACAAAGTCTGAAGACATTAGGTATAGTAGTCCATTATGGGAGAGGAACTCAAGCTTTGGAGCCAAAGTCCTTGTTGCCAGCCTCTGACCTGATCAGACAACCCACAAGTTGAGGAGGACAGAAAAGATGTCTGATCTGAGGGGGTTTTCACCTTGATTGGACCACTAGGAGTGCAGTGAAAGGGAAATGGCAATAGCAAACAAAATGCTGAGGATTTACCTTCAGGGGGATTATGACCATAAGCAAAAAGGTAATGATTCTGCTCATCAGAGCCTTGGTCAGACCACGTCTTACATGCAGTTCTGGAAGCCATAGGAAAAAGAAAGCAGGCTGGTGGAAGGAATTAGATCAAAACAATCCATGGGCTACAGGGAAGGACTATGACCATGATTTGGGCAACTACAGCTCTTCTCACTAAAGACCAGATGAGACACCCAGGACATGATGCAGTTGCACAAGATCATGACAGGGGGTGTGAAGGGGGTATTGTAAACAAGAAAAAGAGGATGAAAGGAAAAGCAGGCAGCAGAATGTGAAGAATAATTACTACCTACATCTCTCTGAAAGTTCTTTCTAACAAACAGGATTGTCAGCAAAAGGAATAAACCACCAGAATATGGGCGATGGAGGAGAAATACACAGAAGTATTCAAGAGGGCATAGCACAGATGAGAAAAAGGGCAAGGGGAATAGAGAGTGACAGGAGAAAATATTAAATGCATTTCTAAGGCCATACTAGAAAATACTATAGTCCACTCCTGATAATAAACTATAAATGTAATGCAACACCTCCATTTGGCAATCCTTACTGAGCTTATTACTTTCTACAATATTGCTATTTACCTGTCTTACCTTTCCTTGACTCAACTTTTACAAACCTGTTCACTGTACGTTTAATTTTTACAATTGTACTTTTTATTTTGTATTTCAGGTCTACTTATTTTCTAATGCACTGTATTCTCTCATTACAAGGCTCTTCAAGTAACATTGTCAATTATTACTACATATCAAACTATGATATGCACTCTTCCAAACAGTTATCTTCCTACTCTATAAATTTACACTTTGTTAAAATCCACTTACTGTCTGGGAGCCTTTCCCCAGGTGCCTTCGAAAAATGGGCTGTACCTAGTAAGAATAACCCACAGAACAACAAATAAGAATAGAATTACTCACCTTCTCCTGCAAATTTCCCATGTATCCCAGGTACAAACGAATAATTTCAATTAGAGTCATCAAGATCACAATGGTGATGATGATAAACTTGTAGAAATCCTGTAAAACAGGGTACTGAAACAATGCAAAAAAAAAAAAAACCACTATGAATATAGAAAGAAAAAAAACAAAAAACACTTTGTACATAAACACACATGAATACTTGAAAATATTATCTTTGTGTATACAAACATATAAGGATTAATGGTGATAAAGAATGATAAGAAAAAAAAGGGAAAATGTTACAAGGAATGTTTTAACACCTTTACTGAATTATCACTTGTAATACAGGGAAATTTACATTTATAGAAAAAGTAATCAAACTGTATTAACAAATTAACATTAACAAACATTATACTTCTCATGTACTGCTATACATCATGTTGTGCAGATTGCAGAGGAAGGGAAGAAAAAGACAGGACGAAAACATTTACAGGAACAAGGTACAAGAAGAGTCAGAAAGTTAAGCAATGATACAGACAAAGAGTAGAAAGAGTGCAGTGCACAGCAGACAGAGGGAGCGAGCACTCAGTAAAGGTTAAAAACAAGCAATATATTAAAAAATGTAGGTGCAAACCTTAGGCCTTAAACAGTATTTTTGGTTTAACTAATACATTCTGATGGTGAAGAACACCAAAGCCTATGCTTTTGGACTGTTTCATGGTAAACAAATTACACACATACATATTAACTGCCCCCAGCAGACATATCCTGCTATGGACTCCATTAAAGCAATGAAGGAACTGGGGTCCTGACACTTGAAATACGAATACTCAGACCATCTACATCAGACCGTCTACATCATAAGACCATAGGAGTTTACTAGGCTAACGACCCAGAGGTCATTTCAAGCCTAGCCATTTCATCCCAATGCAATACCCAGGACTGCATTTAGTAATTACTGCTCAAGTCCAGGAGGGAAAGAATTTATGGTGTCCTATCCACTCGTCCAGGTTCCTTCTGAACAGTGTCACAGAGGTGCTCTGTTTCACATGAACCAGTTACCTATTCCAAAGATGTGTCAGTCGCTGGGAGACAAACCTGTCTCTCCAGCATGTCCTATTCAAGTCGCAGACCATATTTAGGTCCCTGGAGTGGGTAGCTCTAGTCCCGTTTGATTTACGAATGTGCAGCAAGTTCATTAGGTTTGGTTCTATGACTGCTCTGTAATCCAGGCGCAAGTCTCTCCTAAGAAGCCTCTACAATACAGAGTATAGTGACAGGGACTTTAGTCCGAGTGTGTAAGCCACGTGCTAGAGTCCCTTGATCATCTTTATTAGAAACCTCTGAGGTCTCTCCAATTGCTGCAGGTGCTTTGTATAGTACATGCAGAACAGGGCGGTATACTCAATTATGGGCCCGATTAATGCCTGATTAGTTACTAGTATAGATGGGTTACAACCTCCTTGGCTCTCTAGGCGACGCCTTTACTAATTAAGTGTGCTATGCAGAAAGCTTTCTTTACTACAGTAGACATATAGTGGTCAAAGTTAAAGTAGCAGTCAACTTGTGATCTCAGATTCCTTACCACTTTGTGGGTACTTTGGGTATTATTGTTGATTTGATAGTGCGAAGGGACATTGTTTTTGTCGAAGGGAATGATGATGCATTTCTCTGCATTCAGTATGAGACCGTGTCTAAGACACCAGTTGTAGGTCTGCATAAGACCCTCCTGGAGTATAGTGACATCATCTGGGTATGCAATAATTGCACCTAGTTTGCAGTCATCCACAAACTTGGTCAGCCTCAACCCCTTAGTTTTGGCATGAACTTCTAAGAAGTATATACCAAACAGTAGTGGCCCAGCACTGACCCTTGTGGCACCCTGCTGGTAACAGGTCTGCTGTTTGATGTGGAGTCACCCACTTTGATAGTGTGTGTCAAGTCAGTTGACAACCCATCTTACACCAAAGGGGTTTACATTTAGTTTCTTAAGTTTATCGGTAATGCCAGAGTATGGGATTGTGTTAAAAGCTTTTGACAAGTCACGGTATGCTGTGTGCACAAACTTGCCCTCGTCAATGGCCCTAGTCACATTTTCGAAGAAATTCATCAGATTTAACAGGATGATCTGCCCTTGAAGCCGAACTTTGTTGGATCCAGGGTTTTGCGGTTACCTATGTCTTTACTTAGGAGGTCCATAATGATGCATTCCATGGCCTTACAGATGAGGCTGGTCAGACTTATGGGTCTATAATTACCCGGGTCTGTTGCTAGGCCACCTTTGTGGAGGGGAATAACTGTTGCTGTTCTCCATTCTGCAGAAACAAAGCCTGTGATTGGAAAGGGTACTTAATGGTGATGCTAGTTCATGTCTTAGTCTGTTTAGAAGACAGCCTGGAGTGCTGTTCGGTCCCATACAGGCTGTGTTTTTTGCCTTGGAGAAGGCCTTAATGACCTGTTTTTCAGATATGTAGGGTGGGGGAGTTTAGGGCAAGGTTTGTGATAAGTTTGGAGGATAATACAGGAGTGAAAATTTCACCAAACTTATCTGTTAGTAGGTTTGCTATCTCTGTGGGGGTCAGTGTGTGTGATACCATTAGTCACTAGTTCAGTACATGCTTGGGTTCTACCTTTTAGGCTACATAAGTAGCTGTAAAAGGCCTTATGGTTATCCTTGACTGTACCTGCTAAGTGTTTCTCACAGATGTCCTTACAGGATTTGACATGTTGTCTTATTTGCCTGTTGAGGGTGAGGAGGGTGATTTTCCACAGTTGAGGCCCTTGCCTTTGTTTTCTTGGACAACAACTTTTTGTGTTTGTTGTAAAGTTTGTTGATGCTGGATGTCCACCATAGCAGCTTGTTTTTACCTGGGGCTCTAGCTTTAATTCTTTCTTGGTATGGACGAGTCTATACACTTATGGAAGTGATTGTACAAGGCTTTAGTATAAGCTTCAGTGTACCACTTCCAGATGGGGGCGAGCTTGGAATGCATTTATACCTTCCTCTAGGAAAGTATACTTTGCCTTGATGGAGTTTTTTAGTCTGACTTCACTCTTTGTGAGTTCTGGTGTCAGTGCCAGCTTGAAGGTGACTGATTTGTGGTCAGATTTAACTAACAAGGGTCCAACAGTTGCAGCAGTGAATCTGTTTTGTCATGTTAGCGAGGACCAGATCTAGTATGCTTGTTCCTCTTGTTGGAGTATGAACAATTTGTTCCAAGGCATTTGAGTTAAAGTCTAGGAACTTTTGCGCGAGTGAGCTAGGGCTGGAGTAGGTTTCCCAATTGATGGTGGGATAACTGAAATACCCCAAAATGAGAGTGCTCAGGAATATATGGATTGATCAAGTAAGCTTCATGACCCATGGGGGGGGGATGTGTAACTGGCTATGACTTGAATGGGGGTCTTACCTACAATAACCTGAACTTTGAATAATTCCATGGAGCTGTACAATCTAACTATATGGTAGCTGAATTTATCTCTAATATAGACAGAAACACTGCCTCCTTTGATTCTCATACATTCGTTTTGTGGTCTGAAGGTATGGAAGGCATTGTAGCCTTACAAGGCCAGGGTACTCTCAGAGGCCTTGAACTAGGTTTTCTGTGACTGCACAGACATCTACATCTTCCAGTGACAGAAGTGCCTCCAGGGTGTGCAGCTTTTGGTTTAAGTTATTAGAGTTTAGCAGCATGACCTTTATTTTATGACTGGCAAATTCCATGTTGGTAAGTTTGTTTTCAAGACCTTGCCTAAAAAAGGCACCATGGAGGAGGCAAGAGTCTTTGTCAGCAACCAAAAGCCAAGTGGTGCTAGGTGCAAACAGTCTCTGCCAAAGCAGCGGGGTTTGTTGACCATGATCTCCCAGGTTAACAGAAACTGGATCCCCTTTGAATGACACCAAAAACTAAGTCAATTATTGAAATCAATAATTTTTTCGTTTGTACTGTGGCATCATTCTAGGTGAGAGTAGTATGCTGCTCAAGGCTAAGGACATACCTGCCTGGAACACATACTCAGGGAGCTCAATCATGTCTTCATATAGTCCAGTGAAGTATGTCTCAGGTCGTTCAACATGAACTATGACAGAGTCATAATGGTACTTGTTGCTGAGAGACCTGAGTGCATGCATAATCTGACGAATCCTGGTACCGGACAGGCAGCTGACTGTGACTTTCTCCCTGTCCAGCCTGATGTGTGGGACATCAGTATCTATCACTATGGGGTCTCCAATGACAAGAAAATTTGTTTTTTGAGTGTTTACAGGCCTTACAGGCTTTGCAAGTGAGACACTGGTGTTACTGTGTCATGGTAATTTGGGAACTTGTTAGTTGTAGCAGTCTTGTGTTTTGGAGTAAAATATGGAACTTGTGGGGTTCAGGTAAGCTGCCTCCATCTTGGTCAATGCTATATTTCCCTTCTACCAAGGTGGCACAAATATACACTAATGCTTACCTATATTTTCACTCACATTTGCTAACTTCTCTCAAAACAGTTGCTGGCAGTAAAAGACAATACACCAGTTGCAATAGTACTTCATTTGTTATTTTACTTTCTTTTTGTCTGCACAAAAATGAACAAACTGCCAGTAACCCTGGTATTTTGTCACACCACTGCCTACTGTGACACAAAAGAAAAGTCTTGCAACTATACTAAGAAATCACTTTCTACTAGTATGTAAAAAGTAGAAAGTACAATCAGATCAACAGATACAACCCACATGAACACTACCATGCATTGCAGTTCTACAAACACAAGAAAATAAATTGTACTTATGACTTATTTTACTCTAAATAAACATGTTAGTGAAGATAAGACACTCTCAAGATATACAATTTAGAACCATAAAAATATACTATTTAATGAAATTCACTCTTATGCTGCGTTGCCCATCTCACTAGAGAATGGCCTCAGCACATTGCTCAACAACTTGTCTGGAGAGGGTAAATTCAGAGTGATTCAAATGAGCAACCTTCCCAGCTTGAAAACACACCAGCATATATATGTGAAGGGGGAAAAGTGCAGCTAACAGAATGGCACAGAATCCATCTCTACAAGAAAATGATGTTCTCTAAAACCACACAGAGAGAAAAATGGGTGTAAACTGCAAATTATAACTGAGATGGTTTATGGGAGGCCAGAATAATATCCCGGAGAGGGTTTCCTGCCTGGCGACTAACAGAAGTGGAGAAACCAAGCTGTCAGCTTGAGAGTGGACAGATTTGGGGGAGTCAACCCTTGTGGGTGAGATATTAGGTCCTGACGAGTGTCCAGGATCCAAGGAGGTTGTAATAGGTGAGGCTGAAGGAAGGGGAACCATACTTGTTGAGGCCAGAAAGGGGCAATACGGATCACTTTGCATCTCAACCAAATTGCTTTCTTTAGAAATAGGGGTATCAAAGGTATTGGAGGATAAGCATTGAAGAGACCTGCGGACCAATCGTGAGTCAAAGCGTCTCTCTGTGATTCTCCGTCTGGGGGGAAAGAGGGCAAAGTAGCTGCTGCATTTTTTGTTTGAAGGGGAAGCAAAAAGATCGCAGCAAGGCTGGCCCCAACGTCTGAAAATTTGTGCCGTCATGTTCGGGATGAGAGACCACTCGTGTGGACAGAGGATGCATCTGCTCAGCCTGTCTGCGATCAAGTTGGAGCTCCCCAGGATAGGATTTGGTCCCTCCCTGTTTGTTTATGTACCAGACTACAGACATATTGTCCGACTGGATTGCAATCGTCTCAAAAACAACCTGCAACGGTGGTATTTATCAGTTTGTGGATTGCAATCGTTCCAGATGGAAGGAGTGGATGAAGTGCCTGCAACGCCAACAGCACCACTCTCAACTCCAGTACGTTGATATGCAAGTTGGCCTTCAAGCTGGACCACATGCCAAGGACTGCCTTTCCCTGAAAATGACCCTCTTTCCCTGAAAATGACCCCCCCCACCCTATCAGGGAAACATCCGTGGTCACCGTGGTGTTGGGTTGAGAAGTCTGGAAGGGGCGGCACCAAAGATTTTCGTCTGTTCTCATCCACAAAAGATCTTGCTTGCAGGAATTGTTGATGAGGATCTGAGAGTTTAGAGGATGAAGATTGGATACCCACTGGGATAAAAGGAGCCATTGTAAGTCTCATACGTAATCTTGCCAAGGGAACAATTGGGATGGCTGCCACCATAAACCCCAGAGCCTGTAAAACTTCCCTTGCCGACACCTTCCTTCGACAGAGTATCACTTGTACTTGTAATCTTAACTTCAAGAAGTCTGTGAGGTGGGACAGAGACCTGGCTTAGACCTGGCTTGTTCGAGTATTGAATATTGTTCCTATAAATTCCAATTGTTGGGTAGGATGAAGATTGGATTTTTCCCAGTGTATTGTGATGCCTAGAAACTCCGCCAGTGCTAGAGTGTAGCGTAGGGCCATGACCAGTAGGCACTTGGTGGGGGTGGAGAAGAGCCAATCATCTAGATATGGAAACACCTGGACTCCCTGAAGTCTCAGATGAGCTGTTACCACTGCTAGGCATTTCGTGAACACTCTGGGGGCTGACCAGAGCCTGAATGGCAGGGCTCTGAATAATGATTCGCTCCCAGCCAGAAGCGAAGGAGAATCCTGGAGCGCCTGTCCATTTTGATGTGGTAATACGCATCCTGGAGGTCTATCGAGCACATCCACACACCCTCCTCAAGAAATGGGAGAATGGATTGTATCGTGACCATGCCGAATTTGGTTTGAACCACTGATTTGTTTAGCTGGCTGAGATCCAAAATGGGTCTCCAATCCCCAGTCTTTTTTGGCACCAAAAAGAATCTTGAATAGAAAAGTACAGTTTTGTACCTACCATAAATGTAGATGTTCGGGATTTTCTGCGCTGCAGTGACTGGACTTGGGTGTCCACCGCTATTCCCAGTCAATACCAATACCAGGAGGGGTGGTCCGGCCAGCCGCGCTTTAGACCACGCCAGTACGCCAGGGTACTAATGACATGATGACGCATCTGCCATTTTCTTTCTCTTTTCAGATTGCCCTAGAGGTCAAAAGCAGTCAAAAAACAAAAACAAAACAAACCCCAAACCAAAAAATAATAATATATATAACAACTATATACAAAAAAGCAAGAAAACCACAACCACACCAAGCATGAGGGGAAGGAGGAGGTGGGTAGGACTACATTGATTGTACATGGGCATCTGGTAGTGGTAATATGGTAATGTTCTTCGGTTCTCCGTGTTTCTCCTTCTTATTCTTAGTCTATTAAGCAGAGTGTAAGGCCAGGGTGAGGCTAAAAAGTAGCAAGTAGCAGGACACATGCACATAACTTGTAAAACAGCTGTGGAAGCAGCTGTATATAGCAGGTGATAAAATGTAGAGAGTATACTGAACTCCCAATGGCTGCTGCCAAGTAAACCTTAGTTGCCACAAGTAGCTGCTGCCAGGTGCAGTAGCCCTAGTGAAGTGGCAGTCAATCCCAGCTGGGACCTCTTCTAGGCCAGCTGGAACCTCTTTAAGCTGGCACCTCTTGGCCATGATGGAAATAACAAGCCAAGACACAAGCCAATTCTCTGTTTGATAGTTTGTTTGCCAAGTAACTGCTGAGTGAAAAAGAAGCAAGTAGCGTCCTGCTCTGCTGAAAGTCTTAGTCCCGTGCAAAGAACAAGCAATGTTGCCTGTGTACATATGTAGTGTGCAAGTGTCTTGCGTGTTTTTCCCTGGGGTTTGAACTTAAAGCCAAACTAGATAGGGCCTAGGCATTAAACTAGCTACCACAATAGAAATGATACCCCAAGTCCCTAAAGGAAAAGGGCTCTACTCTGCTAACCTGTCCTAATGGAAAATGCAAAAGGGCCTGTACCTGTAATAAGAAACAGTAGAACTCAGAAATTCCACTTGCAAATATTTCAATCAAGTCAAAAAATGGTGCCTGAAACAAATGTAGAGTAAGAGTTTTTCCAACACAAAATTGGTTTCCCAACCAAAAGTAGTAGCTCTACTACGGTATCTCTTATTAGCCCAGGGTCTTAAGCTCTTTGCCCCTCTTAGCTAAACAAAGAACAAGGTCAACTGCTTAGCATTGAGAATGTGCTATGAATTTGGGTAAAGATCAGGACAAACTGAATCCATTGCAGCATGAGATATTGTAAGAGCCAGCACTCTAAATTTAGCCAATAATTCCCCAAGATAAAAAGCAACCGCACAAAAATTAATCTTCTGATGATACTCCTGCGTTTGCTTCTCTCCAAACTGTCTTCTTAAATCACCATAACTACATTTAAACTTGTTAATCACACCTTCTAGCTGTGTAAAAACTTGACAACATGATATGCCAAGCTGCATGAGATATTTAAGCGACACCATAGACACCGCCCCAAGATGAGGAATCAGGAGGTATCATACTGAGCTTTTTACAAGATCTGAGATAAAAGTGGGTAAATTAGGTGTGTTTTTCTAGGAGTCTCTGCGTATCCAAATTGGTCCCTTTACCTGTTCTATATCTGATCTTTAATAATACCTTTAAAGCTTGGGCAGAGCCTGAAAGGCATAGAAGAGAAGAGTTTTTCCAACTGAAGAACAGAGAGTTTCCAAACTGCAGGCAGAATGAAACCCTTCGAAAGACTTTAAGCAGCTGGTGCTTGAAAGTGCCCTTCAGCAATACGTTCTGGGAGTTCCCATGACACTGTCAATTTGAATTCATGTCTGAGTTCCCATCAACACTTCCACTCATCGAATGAAATTCATGTGCTAGGAGTTCTGTGCTCCCTGATCCATGCTTTTGTCTCTGCTTAGTTGCTGCGCCCAGTCTCCCATCCTTGGCAGAAACCTTGCCATTAGAGCATAAGAATGTTCCCCAGGTTTGCCCATAAAACTACATTTGTGTTGTGTTAGACGTTTGAATCAACACTCACCAGCAGCACCTCGAAAGCCATCAATGCAAACTGACTGCCATTCAACTGGAAACCTGACTTGTTGACTCCTTAGTTCAGCAGGCCACGCAGTTCTGCACCACTTTCCCACGTGTCTTCCAAGCAGTGTCCGAGGTGACCACAAGTAAAAAATCTGATCACTTGGCCGTCACAGAGAGTCCTCCCGAAGCACCTCATCTGAGCCCAGAGAAAGAATTCTGGACGAAGGCTGGAGCTTACAGACAAGAATTCCTTTTAGGAGACCGCAACAAGTGTGTCACAACAATTTGAGATAAGGCAAGTGCTGTGTCCATACATTTCATTAAAACCGCTGCTCCTATGATATGAACATTTAATTGGCCATGACTGTCTCTTGCAGTCAGCAAGTTTAATGACAGAAGCAAGAGAGGTCAAAATGCACTGATGAGAGGACTGATGAAAGGGGTCTCCTGGCAAGACAACTTTGTGTGTGTTCAGTTGATGAAAGTAGCAGCACAGGTCTTGAGAGGCAGGCTCACACTAAGAAAGTACAGAACCTGTGTACCCTGTTGCCTGCCATACTTTACAGATGCTACAGAATACCCTAGTTGGACTTTATCCTGTACGCCCAAAGTAACTGCTGATTTATTCTTAGCCTGCTCAAAGGGAGCTCCAGATGGAGTAGAAACCCTTGTGCAAATGCTTCCGGATTATAGATAAGCCTTGAAGTATGCAGAGAGGCCATAATGAAAAGCCTGAGTTCAGCTATCACTGCCTGAGCTGCACTTGAAAGGAATAGGCTTATAAGAAGGTAAAAGCCCTTGACATCCAACTTTTCATCCAAATCCTGCTCACAGAGAGGTAAGGATATTTTCTGCAAGGATATCTTATAAAACTTGGGATGTCCAGATAGCGTTATATTTGGAAGTTGAAATAACCTCCCCACGTGTAACTTTTCTTTGGGAGGCTTAGGGAATAAAATCTTGAACTTCTTGACAATCAGGAATTGGTCTCCATCTGGAAAGATCGAGAAACTCTCAGACCACCCTCTTTCTTTGTGGGACTGGTCGACATCTGGGCTACCCTGAGTTTCTGGGGCATTGTGTGGCTGAAAAATCTAAAATCTGGTTCTTGATGAAGGAGGACATTCTATCTGTCTTTTGGATGGAGGCCCACTTTCTTGAAAACTGACAATCTTCCTTGTGAGGAGCTGCCAGACGAGAATGTCTTGGGCACCCTATCCCAAAGTAAGGTCAACAATTCTGCTTACTAAGCAGGAGACCCGAAAAGAGACAGAAGTCCACTGAGCGCTGCCAAGGCATCTACCATTGGACTAACCTTTGAGCTCCTGCTCCCAAATTTTCTTGGAGAGGTCCCTAGACTGATCTGAAAGCGCAGAATGGTGAACAGTTCAGACAGGCCAACCAACTACTAAACTCTAGGCCCTACCTGCAAGCCATAAACAGATCCTTGCATACAGCAAGCACAATTTCCTCCAAACTTCTTAGGCCCCCCTGCAAAAAACTTCGGTCCAAAAACCAGCTTTGACTTCAGACTGTATAACGCCCATTTGTCATCCCTGGTCTCCTCTTTAAACAACAGCTTACAAATCTCCGGATCCTTCAAAACATGTACTTGCCCCTATGCAAAACCAGGTCTGAGTGGTCCTAGAGCTCGAGGAGGCCTGAACCGAATCCTCATGGGCGCAGAACAAATGCTTACCCACTGCAAGGATCAGGAGGAACACAATCCTCACTCCTTACACCTGGCCACACAGACAAAGCAACCAAATTAGATTTCACCAAAAGCGAGATTCTGATATTTCCAGCATATTAAACATTCAATTCCACCTTAGATTTCTGCAGAGATTTGCGTATATTTTCTATAGAAGCTCCATTCATCACCCTTCATCGCCCATCATCAGAGAGCTAGAAGTTCTAATCACACCCTTTTAGGCCCCTGAGAGCCAGATTCTCTTTATCCTTTTAAACAAATACTTAACATTCTGGGCTCAGCAATCTTATAGGCCCCTGTAGGCTTAAGCTTAGAGGCAGGAGGCAAGGAATCAGGGTCTAACAGAGCTTCAGTTGTAAAACATCCTCCACCAGAATTAAATGGAGCAGGAAATAAGGAAGGGCATATGTTGGGCAATAAAACTCAGATTCTCAAGCCTTTTCCTGAATCAGAGTAAGCCTGGCCTTGGAATCAGGGTAAAAACAAAGCCAGAAGCGAAGAGTCTCTGAAAATGAAAACTGGCCAGTGAGAAAAAAGTGAGTGAAATGGAGAGAAGCCATCAGAGAAAGTAAATCCACCTTGCAGAAGCCACACAGAAGACTTGAAGCCTGTGAAAACTGTTCAGAACTATTCCCTTGAAAACTCTTCCCTAGGCCTCTTTGAGAGGCTGGGGATAGAACTCTAATCATCAGGGGCCTATCTTCTGCCAGGCTACATTATCATCTTAGGGCACAGAGCCCAATCAGAGTAAGAAAATCCCACAGAAGCTGAACAACTGCTTACCCTAAACAGATAGGTGCTTGCTAACAGAAGGCTTTGCCCCAATCTGCTTGGAAGAGAGGGAAGAAAGAAGCTTTGAGAACAGTTCAGCCTGGCCTACCTCCCTGACAGGGCAGGGAAGAAAATACCCCCTGTCTGCCTGAGACTGGCCTAAGACTTACAAGGGCTCAGGCTCCTGAGTTTAAAGAAGAACATAGACCCTAAGAGGGTTCTGCATCGGACTGATCCTCCCTGTTTTGTCCTTGGCTGTTCTGGATGAAGGGCGTCGGAGCATCTACAGGGCCACTAATTGCAACGCTTTCCCCGCTGGCCACCTAGCACCCAATCACCTCCGGTTAATAGCGCTTGTTAAATCCCAAACACTAACTCACCAACATCGCCGAAATTCCGGATCTGCACTGGTCTGGGGGGACTTGTTGGATGACTCGTTTTTGACACAGCATTCTTATCTCTGAAGCTGCCTCTTCCCTTTGACTGGGTGTAACATCGGGAAGGCATTTTGGTGGTTTTGGGTAATATATTAGAGGGATGTAATAACCTCTGAAAATTATTCTCTCCACCCACTGATCATTTGTAATAGAGAGCCAGGCAGTTTGGTGCAGAGAAAAACAAGCCCCGACTGCTTCCAGAGGAAAGCAATCGGGCAGTGCTGATAAGGTCATCCAGAGAAAGAATCCCTGGAGTCATGGTTTCGGGGACCCCCACTGCCCCTTAAAGGGGCATCTTCCACTACTGGAACCCCCTCTGCCTCTGGGGCATCCTCACCACTTGCACGGCGGAAAGGGCCTTGAGATTTTTTGTGCCATAACTTTCCACTCCTCTGGTTCCTGGAGAAAGAGCGCTGAGGTTTGGAAAAACGTTGGCCAATGGCAGACAAGGTTTTTCCATCTTGCTTGCACCTGGCTAATGTGTCCTTCACTTTGGAACCAAACAAAGCGGATGGTTCGATAGGGGCATTCAAGAAGGAAGACTTGAAGGAGTCCGCGAGAGCACAAATGCTCATCCAGGTGTGGCATCTCATAACTACACCTGCACCTGCAGCTCTAGCTGCCCCTTCGGTTGCATGGGACAGCAACCTCATGGACGAGTTGAAGATCAACTCTAGGATGGCAAGCTGAGAAGCAACTTTATCGCATGCCCCATCAGAAAATTGACCCGCGAGAGTTCCAGAGAGTTCGGTTACGAGATCCCTTTGGAGCCTCGCAAAATGTGACAAATAATTCAGAGACCTGATTTCAAAGGTTGCTGAGACAAAGACTCGCTTCCCTAATCTGCCCACCGCCCGGGAGTCGACTTTCTTCCGCAAGGTCCTTTTTTGTGGTGGCCGCCACCACCATAGTGTCTACTGACAAGCCTCTAGACCAGTGGGGCTGTTCCTCTGATGGGGAGAGTATCTTGTCCGATCTCCGGGGAATGGCCTCAACAGAATCAGAGTTCTTCCACACACGCTGCACAATGAGCTGGACTAACTCATCGGCAGGTGGGGTCACCCAAGAAGTAGAGGGCCGAGAGTGGAAAGCCTGCAGGAATATGGACTCCACCGAGGAAGGACCCTTCCCTATCATCGTAATCCGTATCCTCAGTGAGGGACTCCAGGTGTTTCCTCTTAAACGGCCTCTTCCGAGGGGGTTCTTCAGTGGGAACGTCTGAAGAAGACTCAGATGGGAGATTACCCTGTATAGGGGTTTCCTGAGGCTTGTGCTCTCGGTGTCCCGGGGAGGCGGTCCATGATAGCTGTAGCTCAGAGGGAGCAGAGGGAAGTTCTGACGTGGGAGGAGCGCTTCCAGAAGCATGCACCCTCTCCTTCACCTGAAAAGCTGGTCCGCCCGAAGAGAAATGGGAGCCTGGAACCGAGAAAGACAATCTTGGAACAGGGGTCACATCCTGTTCTGCGCGTCCTGCTCCCGGGGACGGAGCCTCAAGCAAAACCGGGGCAGGTGTTACCCCCGGAACCTAAGATGGAACCGATGAAAACCTGGAACCATAATGGGAGCCAAGGGTTCCACCTCCCCAAGCATGAGACTGAGGAAGGGGTGGTTCCGAGGGAAGCAAAACCCAAAGGGGGGGCCTCAAAGCCTCAGAGAGAGTCACTGTCGGCACCAAGGAAAGGGTTCCCACCAAGGACATCAGAAGTATGGGCCTCAGAACCGAAGGATCCAAGGGAGGAGAATAAGTGGGAGTCATGAAGGCAATAAACCCAAAACCTGGAGTGAGATGGGCCTTTGGAAAATATGTAATCCCTCTGGCTGTCAACAGCTGATCAAACAAATGCACCACATCCAATTCAGACAGACTCCTGGTGGACCTTACCGACACTCCGGAGGGGGAGTCAGGTCGGTCCGAAAAAGGGCTATAAGCTTGTCCTGAAAATGGGTCCAAAGAAGGGGAGTACTGGGTCCGTGGTGTAGGAAAAGTCGGCACCGAAGATTCCAACTTTGAGACAGGCAGAAGGGGCACTATCGGTGCTGAGAAAGGGCTCAGAGCCGAGGGGATAGCTGGAGTGGAAGCCATTATCGGCTCCGAAGAGATAGTCGGGACCGACTTCGAAGCGGAGAGGGGCGAGGTCGGTGTCGAGGTTACAGAAGACAATAAGGCTGGAGCCGTTACCACACTTGGAACCGTAAAAGTCGGTGCCGAAGGTGGCGCCGACATCAAAGTCATAGCAATGTCCACAGCGGTCATTGGAGCTGAACTTGGAACCGAAGTGGTCGGAGCCGAGGGAGCGATCCTGTGCTCCGAAGAAGACTTGTGGGCCTTATGCTTGTGAGGCTTACCCTTCTCACGGCCAGTGAAAAAGGATCAGAATGAGGACGTTTATTGTCCTTCAATGGAGGGGTTGAGACCTCCGACACAGAAAGGGCCTCTGAAAAAGGTGAAGAAATCAGGCCTTTCAAGATAAGTTTTTTTTTTTCATTCAGCGTCCGCTGACTGAAACTGAGACAAATCTGGCAAGGAGGTTTCACAGACAAGTGGGAAACCCCCAGACAATAAACATAATCATCATGTAAGTCGCTGTTGGGGAGTTTGCCATTGCAGGAAGTGCAATGTTTGATCCCCGAAGTTCCTTTTTTCTCAGACATATCCAGTATACAATCCAACAGGTTATAGAAAGATGCTACACTAGAACTTAGCCAAAAGGCCGAGAAGCAAGAAAAGAAGAAATAGCAACAATCATATAAAGAATACCACGAGGGTAGAGAAAGGCGTTTACCAACGATGGTAAGAGAAAGGTACCCGTGGGTAGAGCTAGGTATAGGAAACAAGGTAAAAAAAGTTAGAAGAGAAAAAGTTTCCAAATACAATACATTTTTAGAAAAATACAACACTTAGCTGGAGAGCTCGGTGAAATGCTGCTATATGGCTGCGTGGCAAACGAGATCTGAGGTAACTGGGAGAAGAGCATTGTGGGTAGCAGCTTAGCTCGAGAGTTTTTGGTGTACACGAGCTTGGTATTAGGCTGACTCGGTTCCGAGGGCTCGGAACCGAACCCATCAGTGATGAATAGGAAGAAGATTAACAACTGTAGATTTCTACACCAAGCATTTACAAAGTTGCTCCCTTTCCAAATAAATGCCCTTTGTTCTGCGACATACATTTTAAATAAGTAAACATGCAGTGTGTGTGGTCAAGTTCTCATATTAGAAAAAACCCTTTAAATGGGCAAATCACTCTCAGTTATACCCTTTTTGCTTAGTTGCGTCTCATGATTAGGTAACTTGATGTGTATGAGCTGGTTAAAATGCTACCCAAAGCAAAAAAAATGATGCATGCTTTGTTTGCACCCCATGCACCTGACAAATTATAAGGATTTACTTGCTTATAGCTTGATAACCCTGTTAGGGTTTTCAGCAACAATACAACCACAAAGGCAATAATTATATAGAAGAGAAAGTGATACACAGAGGTTTTCTTCTTTCACATTGTTAAATATGGCAATTATACAGACCACGCTTGTCCAACTTGCAGCCAGAGTCACAAGCCAGTCTATGAATCCACTCTGTTGGACTTTTGAAAACAGAAAAAACATACTGCAGATTTGTCCAGTCACCACCGGCTTGTTACTGCTATAGCATTTTAACACCTTCCAAATACAAGTGATTTCTTTAAATTATAATTCAGTGTGCCATGCACAACACATTTTTCTGAAACCCTTGAGCAGTATTAAGATGTACAATATCTGATGCCATACCTAAAATTCTGAGGTTTCTATACACTCTCCCATTCATACCATGGAGAATGTTGGTGATCCAGAGGTTGGGGTATGCATGTGTGTGTTGAGGGGGAGCTAACTGGTATACTTTTGAACCATGAAATAGGGAGGTGGTCCTGTAGCCATTTAGCAACGCACCATAAGAACATTTAATCTCAGTGAGTGCTGATGTATTTTCAGAGACAGGATTCCAGATTAAACCCTGGAGCTCTAAGGTGGAAACCTGTCCACAGAGCATTGCACCACATGCAGAATAGTATCTCTGCGAGCAATGCCACTGCACCAACACTGGTTAGTAACCTGAAGTTCAGAACTGAACCCTGGAGTAACGGGATGGAAGAAGTTTACTCCAAAGCCTTGGCATCTACTTTTGCATTGCCAACATAAGTGTCAGAGTTGGAGTTTGGGAGTGGACACAGTAGTTGTAATGTGGATGCTGTACCTAGAGATACACAATGACACCAAGAACGCTGTACTGGTGCAACTAGTCCCATTATGCAATCAAAAGCCTTTGAATTAGAGCTCAGGACTGAATCTAGAAGCTGCATTGCTGAGGCTTTATCTGACAGGCCACCTTACCATGTGACATACTTACGGTCCAAGTTAAAAGTGCAATCCAAATGTCCTATACCTTCACATGGCTAATGCTTGGTGCCAAAGATATCGTTTGTTGCACAACCTACAGCATTGTTGGCTTATTTCAATGTGGGAAGGAGATTCCATAGTTCACATGAATTTACTAATCTTATTTTACTTTTTTTTTTTTGTTAGAACACCTACCACCCACATTAACCTATATGTTTTTTCTCAAACCATTACCTCCCCCCACCAGGATAAATAAACCTAACAAGAAAGCAAGCACATTAGACTGGATTCTCATAAATAACCATCCTCACATATATGAATCAGGAACCCTCCCTGATGACATAAGTGACCACTCACTTACCTACATCATCAGAAATAAAGCCAATGCTCCCATTCCAACCACTATAAGAAATATCAGATCCAAAATGAACTTTAACCCTGCTCTCCTCCAAAAGGAACTAAGAGCATGCAATCGGTCTCCCTTAAGACACCTCCCTTTAGAAGAAGCTGTTAAATACTCTAATTCTAACTTCCTTGCCATTCCTAACCACCATGCTCCAACCCGATTGATTAGAATTAAAACCAAATCTGCCCCATGGCTTTCAAAAGAAACCAAACAAAATCCATCTCAGAAATAAATATTGGGCCAAACAGAGAATGACTAAGAACCCTGTAGACCAACAAACCTTTAGACCAGCTAAGAAATGACACTAAGAAAGCTACACTGTCTGATAAAAGAAACTACTACCTACAATTTCAGCAAGCTAACCATAACAACCCAAAAGAATTCTGGGCAAGCATTAACCAATTACTCCATCCAGGTCAATCCACTACACCAAATCCACAAAATACAGACCAGGAAAATCCCATGCATACAGCCAATACCTTCACTACATTTTTACTGATGCTATCCAAACACTAGCTAGTCAGCTATCACCTAATA
Organism: Protopterus annectens; assembly: GCF_019279795.1. NCBI lineage: Eukaryota > Metazoa > Chordata > Ceratodontiformes > Protopteridae > Protopterus > Protopterus annectens. The sequence continues at coordinate 1,198,651,631 of NC_056743.1, read as the reverse complement.
GCTTCACTTTACCTTCCTATCACTATACCCCACCCCCTCCATTTCTCTTCCAACCTGTCCCAACAACATATATTCTAACCCTTATCCAAAAACTGAAACCATGCTCTCCTTCAGCAGACCAACTACCTGCTGAATATCTACAAATATCAGCCAAGGTTATTGCCTACCCCATTTCCATTCTGATCAATAGAACTATTAGTGAAGGTCACATCCCTAGCTTATGGAAAGTCTCCCATATTATCCCCCTCCATAAAGGTGGACACTCCACTGAATTCGCAAACTACCGCCCCATTGCTCTTCTTTCTACTTTGGCAAAGATCATGGAGAAATGCATCCATAGGCAATTGCTAGACCACCTAATCCAAAATAACTTACTTTCCAGCTGTCAACATGGTTTCAGACCTTCACACAGCACTACCACTGCCCTCCTTTCCTTTACTGATTGTATTAACAAAAACCGCAACCTTAATAAGCTTTCCTCTGCACTTTTTATCGACCTGTCTAAAGCATTCGACACGGTAAATCACCAAATTCTCATAAATATCCTCAAATCCCTGTCATTAGATGCTATCTCCATAAAATGGTTCCAGTCCTACTTAGATAAAAGACAACAGGCTGTGCTATGGCACAACACTCTATATCTATCCACCTGCCCGTTAACCTTGCTGTCCCTCAAGGATCCATATTAGGACCTCTTCTCTTCTCCATATTTATTAATGACCTTCATCTAGCCATCCCCCAAGCCACATGCATACAATATGCTGATGACTCCACACATATTCTCAGCCACATCCACTTCTGAGCTTCACTCTCTTACCCAGAAGGTATTTAACACAGTTGAACAATGGTTCACACAGCGTTGCCTTCTCTTGAACCCCCAAAAAACTAAACTCCTCCTTTTCAATCCTATCACAAATCATCTCCTTTTGATTTCTCAGTTACATCCACTAATGGTACCATTATATCACCAGACCCAACTACCAAACTACTTGGTATCATCATTGACAATAACCTGAACTTTGACATTCATATCAACAATACTATAAAAACTGTCAACAAAAAACTTGGCTCTCTCTACAGGATTAAACCCTTCCTTTCCCCTACAGCCAGAACAACTATTGCTCACACTCATCTAATCTCTACACTTCTCTATGCCTCACCCATTTTTACTAATCTATCTAAGAATAACCTCAACAAATTGGAAATCGCCTACAATAACATTGGCAGATTTGCTACAGGCAACCCATTTAGAACCCACCACTGCTTTAATTTAAAGCAGCTAGGATGGCTTGAACTACAAAACCTGCTTAAATTCCACCAGCTAACCACTGCCCATAAGACTCTTTATCAACCTTCCAATACTCCTATTCTATCTACCCTCATCACCCCCTATAATAATCTGAAGTACTTACGTTCATCACATAAACTTCTTGTAAACACCTTTAAATCTAACAACAGGGCTGGGGAGTCTCTCTTCTCTAATACTGTTGGAAAATCCTGGAATCTTCTTCCCAGTGACCTTTTCTCACTTTCCTCTATATCACTCTTCAAAAACAGAATGAAACTTTTCCTCAGAACACACTGGTTATGCCCCTGTACTAAACCTGACTAGTTATCTATCTCTTCAAACTAGGCTCTGCCTACCCTATACTTCTCATTAACTGTTCTACCCTCCTTATTAACTACAATTACCATTTCCCTCTACATTACATTATTTCCATCCTCTGTGGATACTTATTATTGGGAGAACTCTTTATTAATATAATTATACAATAAACTGCCTTCTTTTGTATTATGTACTGTACCTGTATGTTGTATTGTATCTGCATATTGCACTGTTATGATTTCTGCCCTCTCTGAAAATTCTGTGTTAACCTGTAATATGCATTCTATATATGACTGATGTTATTTATTTTATTTATTTTTTTTTGTTCTTTTTTTTCATGGAGCTTATCTCCCCGGGCCTCTACTGAAAATAGACATATATCCAAGTTAGACTAGCCTGGTCAACAAATGTAAAATACCACTTCTTCCAGTCTTGGATCCGACTCACAAGCACCTCCTTTACTCATAATGCACTACACCCACCCCAGCACATCAGATGGAGTTCGCTCATTCATCTTCCATAGATAAAGAACAGGATAGCATAGAGAAAAAGGAAAAGGCAATGGAGGCTCAGACAAGGGACACAAGCATCCCACTCTCTCCCCTAGATTCTCTAGTAACTAAGGCAGGGGGATGGTTGGGTGGGAAAGGGAGAAAGAATGAAAATGGACAACACAGCAAAATTATGGTAAGACAAATTTCTAATGTGATGTTGCCTATTTCATTCTGCCTCATGAATGGGTCACAGTCCCCAGCTACTTGGTTCCTGGGTGGCCCTCATGGAAAAATATGCCGGAGTACCATCGTGCTGAAAGAAGCCTTAGTTCTAGATACATCACATTTGTAGTGTGCAACAAAGGTATGATTGTTTAACCAGGTGGCTGCCACACAAATATCATCAATGGAAGTTCTGGATGAAAAAGCAGAAGACGTAGCCTAGATATAGTAAAATGCCCCTTTGGAAGTAGAGGTAATTCCAAATCTCTCTAAGAATAAATTAAGGTGATACAGTCAGTGATCAATTTGGCCAGTGTGATCTTTGAGACTGCCTGACCCAATTTCTTAGCGGAAAAGGCTATTAACAGTTGGTATGACTTCCTGTGCTTTTTTGTTCTATGCAAATAAAAATGTAGTTGCCTGTTGATATCAAGGAGATGTAGAATGCACTCTCCTTTATTGGAAAAATTGGGAAACAAATACCAGCAACTGAGTAGATTGGTTAATGTTGCTTTCTGCAGCTATTTTGGGCATAAAGGAGAGATTCGTACAGAGTAAAACTCTATCTTTATGAAAGATTATGTGAGATTTAGAAAAGAATGCCTGTATCTCAGAAATCATTTTTGCTGAAGTAATGGCTACTAAAAAGATCATCTTCCACGAAAAAAAATTTAAAGTTACAACTGGCCGCTGGTTCAAACTGCCTTTAAGTCAAACTCTGCAGCACGACGGTGAGGTCCCAAGGTGGGGAAGGATCTTTAATGGGGGGGCCTCAATAAAAAGATACCTCTCATAAATTCTTTACATAATCTAAAGGAAGACAAAGAGTGGGATTGACTAACCATGTGAAAATTAGAAATTGCAGCTAGCTGGAGTTTGATGGTAGAAAAACTTGCTTCTTCACACAGGATACTAAGGAAAAGTAAAATATCTGAGACTAGTGCAGAGAAGGGATCAATGTTTTTACTAGCAGCCCAAATGACAAACCTTTTTGTTTACTGTTGTAGACTTTCTTAGTTGAACCCTTTTGTGAGACTAAGATGATACTACAAACCAGGGAAGAAAGCCTTCAATGTCTTACTATGGTTGTAAGCGGAGAAACCATGCGGTCAGTTTCAGGGTATGAAGACTGGGATGTTGCAATCCTGACGATGACAAGAGTAGATCCTGACTTGGCTAAAGTATCCATGCAGGATATTTTAGATGAAACCAGAAGAAGGGGAACCATATTTGTCAAGGCCAGAAGGGGGCAATGAGGATGACTGAGTTCTCCAGTCTGCTTGCCTTCTGAAGAAATTTCGGGGATATGCATAAAGGAGGCCCATGGGCCAACTGTATACCAGAGCATCCCTCGGAGACTCCCCCAGAGGGGGGATCAGAGAGATAAACTCACTGCACTTGTTGTTGAGGGGAGAGGCAAAAAGGCTGTTGCAAGGTTGACTCTAGCGGTCAAAGGTCACGTTTGCCATTGACTGTTTGAGGGACTACTTGTGCAGAATCAGAATAGATCTGCTGTCTGTCTGCCAGCTCATTGGTTTTCTCCACAATGTGAGTTGCAACCAGAAGGCGGTCCAAAGATTTTGCCCATTCCTAAACCCTCATGGCATCTCTGCAGAAGGGTTAACAGCGGGTTCCTCCTTGCTACAGACACGTAGTCCGTATGGACTGTAATGGTCCACAGAGGGAGAACATCCTGAAAGCCTTGCAATGTTAGAAGGACTGCTCTCATCTCGAGGACAATGATATGCATCCTGGTCTCCAGATGGGACCACATGCTTTGGACCATCCTCCCCTTGTAATGTCCCCCCACCCCAGCTGGGAAGCGTCCGTGGTCACTGTGGTCATTGGAGGGGGATTTTAGAAGGTACTGTCTACAAAAGAGGTTATCTGATAGAATCCACCAATGAATATGACATTTTCAGATTGGTGTCAGTCTGATAGGAACAGATGGAGGTTGGTATAGTATAGCCCAATGTACTGCTAATGTTCATTGAAGACTTCTCATACAAAACCTTTCCAGAGGAACTAACAAGATCACCATTGACATGGACCCCAGAACTTGTAAAACTAGGCATGCAGGAGGGGACGGATGGGATAATAGTTCCTGAACTGGATACCCAAGAGTTGTCATGCGGTGAAGGGAGAGAGAAGCTGCTTGATCCCTCATGTTCAACTGTGTTCCTATGAATTCTAGGTTCTGCACAGAAGTCAGAATGGCCTTGTCTAAATTTATGGTGATGCCCAGGGAGTGTGAGACTTGAACCAGATAATCTCCTGCTTGGAGAAGTTGCTGCCTCATGGGGGTGGTGAGGAGCCAATCGTCCAAGTATTGAACACCTGAAATCCGTCTCATGTGAACTGCTATGACTGCCATGCATTTGGTGAACACCAGCGGGGCTGTATTGAGCCCAAAGGGCAGTGTACTGAACTGAAAATGATTGGTTACCAGCCAAACACACAGGAATCTCCTGGAGCACCTGTCTATTTTGATATGATAGTACATGTCCTTGAGATTTATTGAGCACATCCAATCATCCTTGTGCAATAGAGGCAGAATGGACTGTACTGTAACCATTCAGAACTTCAATTTCTTTACATAACAGTTCAACTTCCTTAGATCCAGTATGGGTCTTAGGTCCTCTGTTTTTCTCGGCACTAAAAAGAAACATGCGTAAGTTCCGAATCCTCTTTGTTCAGTTGGGACCTTTTGAACAACTCTTTTTTGTAACAATATGAATTTATTGTACTGCCTGCTCCCTCTGACAGGGTGGTACATCAGGGAGGTTCTTGCTGGTGTATGGAAGGAGGACAGACAAGGGGATTAATAGCCTCTGGATATTATGTTTAGCACCCATGAATTGTTTGTCAAGACTGTCCAGGCTTCTGGGTGCAAGGAAAGTCGACCCCTGCCTGCCTCCAGAGATGGACAGTCAAGCAGCACTTCAGGAGCGCTGATGGGGCTTGTCAGGGAAAGTATCCCTGAAGCCCTGGTTTTGTGGGTCCCCTCTACCTCTTGGGCGTCGACCATTAAACCCTCCTCCTCTGCCTGTGGAAGAGGGCTCTTCACGTGGGTCCCTGAAAAGACCTTGGGATTTGCAGAACCACATTTTCTTGCCTCCATGCTGGTCCTCAAAAAGGACCTCTGAGGCACAGAAAATGTGATCCACATGGCAGAAAGGGCCTTCCCGGCCTTTTTGCAGCAGGTGCGTGTGTATCTAACCGAAGGACCAATCAGTGATGAGCCGTCAAAAGGGACATTAAGAAAGGATGCCTTGAAGAGCCCCATGAAATCACAGTCTCATCCAGGCATGCCTCCTTAGGGATAGACCTGAACCAGCAGCCCAAGAGGTGCCTTCCACTGTATGGGAAATTGGCCTTGTCGAGGAGTTAGCAATGGACGACACAGTAGCCAGCTTGGGAGAAAAAGTCATTTGAGTTCCTCCAAAGGCATGGACTCAGAGAGAAGCTGAGAGCTCCTTGATCAGCTCTCTCTGTAACCAGGTACAAGGAGCTAAACAATTTAATAACCACAGAGTGAAAAAGGCTGAGACGTATACATACTTTTTCCAATCCTGTCCAATGCTCTATACTCCTTGTTAGGTGGGTGGACACTGGCAGTCTCTGTCACACGTCTCGTGTATCAAATGAGACACTGAGGCACTGTGATGGGTTCAGTTTGTTTACTGTACATAAACACATCGGGAGCTATAACTGGAACATATATTTAAGCTAACTGAAGAACACAATGGCATGTGCATCTCCATTCATGCCTGCATTCACTCTAACTATACAAAATGACACTGATCTTGCACATGCTCAGTAACTTATATGCACGTGCTCTCTAGCTACAGTGGCTACCTAGGTAGAATACACACAGTGATGTACATCGTCTCTCTGATTTGTTTGACATGCAATAGGAGAACAAGATATTTTTAAAAAGCTAGATATCACAACAACATACAACAAATGAATTCAAATCCAAGTCGCTGTGCATCTCGGCATGGATCTGGAAATTCTACCCAATTTGGTGACATAAAAACTTTGTGCTTAGCAACAGGACAGTCTCTGAAGATTCTTTTACAATTAGAACTTCAGAGGTTACATCAGGATTACTTGAAGTACACTGTCCTGTGGAATTTGAACAAGTGTCTGAGTGTCTGGCATAGGCAATCTGCTGCATCACTGGTTCAGAGACTGGTAGTATGCATCTTCGATTCCTTCTGAAATCCATTCCATCAGACTGTATGATGTAAGTCAGTTCTTCACAAAGGTTTTTGATCATACCCACTCAGTCATATACTTTAGATGTTTGCAATCTCACTTCTCCTTGTCTTAATGGTCTAAAGAGGTTTGATGGACTTATTGTAGTACAACTTCTGAGACTGACGGTTTCTCAAAAGTTGAACCTTGACCATTGTTCTTTACATTTGATACTAACAACTGTTTAGTAAGTCGGTAAAGTTGTTCTTGTTTGTCTGGACATTAATCTCTGAGCAGATGAACCAAGCAAGTTATCTTGAGGAATGTTTTTGAGGTTGAGCAAGTTAAGAAAAACATTGGTGCCATCTCTCTTGGATTTCTCAAACAAATGTTTTGCACTTTGAACTGCACACTCTCCTAATCCATTGGACTGTTGATACTCAGGAGTACTGGTGACTTGTAAATTGTGCAACACTGTCAGAAATGACTTTGTGCAGACTACCATGGACAGAAAAATGTCTCTTCAATTTCATAATGCTGGATGTTAAGTTAGGAAGAAGATCAATTTCAAACCAGTTTGATTAGGAGAGTCTACTAACACTAGGTAATGCTGACCATTCCACTGGAAACACCAGTAGCAACAGTCAACCATGGTAATTCAGGAATCTGGTTTAGCTGAAGTGGATCTTTTTGTTGATGCGATTTAATACAACTGCAAATTAAACATGCTACAGTTTCCTTCTCTATATCTTTAGACACAGAAGGCCAAAATACTATGCTTCTTGTCCTTCTTTTGGCTGAATCAGTACCTGGGTGACCACAATGTAAAATGTTGATATATTCTTGCTGTAATGCTGTAGGAATTACCACTTTAGGACCTTTCATGATGATTCCACCTTGCATCATGAGCTCATCTCTGTAAGGAAAATACTTCTGTATGCCAAGTGATAAACTAGTTTGTCATGCTGGGCATCCTTGACTGATCGAAATACCAAACAAAAGTCAGAGTTAAAGTAGAGTAGACATAAATGCACTGAAAAAATCAAAAAAACACTTGCACTAACGTAAAAGTAAAGTTGTTGTTGTGTCTTTCGGCTTTTCTCGGTTAGGGGTCGCCACAGCGGAACTCCGGTCCGCTAATGATTGGCAGTTGATTTTTACGTGCCGAGTTGCCAGCCCTGACGCACAACCTTCAACGAAGGTACGCCCATTCACGCATGTCTCCAAGCAGAAGACGCCCTAGCTGAGACTCGAACCGATCAGTGTCTTACTGTGAGGTGACAACGCTACCGCAGCACCACCACCGCAACGTAAAAGTAAAGTAATAACTTAAAATAAAAATGCAAAGCTTTCAGGTATCAAGTACCCTTCCATAGTGCTTACTAAAATCAGAACAAAATCTTCTTTTAAAAAGTATAAAATTACACAGCCAATCAGAACAAACAGCAGTTTAAAACAACAGTACATGGTATAAAAGTTATATTAAAAAAAAAACACAAAAAATAAACATAAAATTGATACATATATTGCACATTCAATCATATTTTACATGTTTAAATAAATATAATTTTACTTGAGATTTGCTTGTTTTATTTTTAATACAGGTTTAATAGATACAGTCTAGTTTAAGCCTGTTAAGTGGTCTGCTTGTAACCGTAAAATCCAATTATACTCCATATTTTCTAATCTGGTATTCATGTCACCTTTTCTGGGCGATTTTCACAAAATCAATAACCCTAAATTTAAAACCATGTGAGGTGTTCTCTAATATATGCTTATCAAGAAAATTATTCAACCACGTGCCTAATATCAGAGTTATGTTCAATTATTCTATCTTTTAGACGTCGTGTTGATTTTCCAACGTAAAAACTTGTGCATTTAATACACGTGGGAAGATATACTATGTTGCAACTATAGCATGTAGCAAAACATCTAACAGTAAAAGTGGCATTTGTTATAGGATGTATAAAGATGTTACTCTTTTCAATAAAGCTACAGCAACAATTAAAGCAGGCATTAAGTGCCTTGTTTAGTAGTACTGTTCTTAATAGTATTGTCACGTGTATCCTTATAGCATAGTCTATTTTTAAGGTTAGAACAATTACAATGTGCAAACATGGGTTTTTCATTAATAACTTTACATAATTCAGGCAAAGCTCTAAGTATTCCCCATTTCTCAAACTATTTTCTTAATTCCGTCACTACATCTACTAAAGGCAGTAATGTAGCAAATGGCATTTTGTTAATTGACATTTGAAATACATGATGTTTCACTAGGTGTATTATTACAATAAGGTTTAGCCGTAGAGTTCCTTGATGCTAAGACATCATTCTTGGCATTAGTTAACATATTCATTTCATAACCTCTCTCTGTAAATGCTTCCACTGTTTCGTCAATTTGCTTTACACATTCAGAATCACTAGTGTTAAGCCTACTAATACATGTGACCTGTGCTTTAACAATACCTTTAAAAACATATGAAGGGTGCATGCTTTTTCTGTGTAAATATTTATTTTTCTGCACAGCTTTCTTTATTACTGAGGTCTGTAATCTAAATCATTCACAGTTTATATTAACATCTAGAAATTCCATTTTATTAGGGGAATACCGTATAGAAAACTTCAAAAAAATCAGTAGTACTATTTAAATAGGTGACAAATGCCATTAAATCAGCCTCATTGCCATTCCATATAAAAAACACATCATCCACGAACCTTTTAAAGAATAAAATTTTGCTAACATAATAAACAGTCAGGGTCAGAGTGGACATTCTTATCTTCCCAGTCACTTAAAACCAGAGGAGCGTATGCATTTGCTACAGGAGTATCTACAGCAACTCCCGAAACCCAATGGAAGAATTTTTTTTATCAAAAATAAATATATTGTTTTCCAATACTACATTCAGTAGTTCACAAACAGCTTCAATTTGTCTTCCATATCCATAATGATGTCTATATAGGATTTGTCTAATAGCAGAAACTCCATAAATATTTGGTATCACTGTAAACACTGATTTTATATCAAGTGTTACCATCACAAATTATGCACAAGTTTTTGTATTAAACCATCTATTAAAATGTTGCAAAAAAATCGGTTGTATCCTTGATATAACTTTTAACAAAACTGACATATTTTCTTAACACACTTTGCAGATGTATAGATACAGGTTTGGTAACCCAACCATGCCCATTGACAATTGGTCTCATGGGGGGGATTTCAATAGACTTATGGATCTTCGGTACACCATACAAAATTGGTATAACAGGGTGGGGGACAGTAAAATAAATAAACAAATCCGCAGAGATGTCATTCATCATTTGCAAATCATACAACAATGAATTTATATAACTTATATATTTATCAACTTTGTATACTAGTTATTTCCTAGAACACTACTTTGTCATTCAAAATCTCAAAGATACTAGCAAAATAGTCATCCTTGTTCATGATGCCTATAGCCCCTCCTTTATCAGCTTCTTTCAACACATTACTATTAGTTTCCAATTCATGCAAGGCCTGCCGTTCCTCACTAGATAAATTGAACATACATTTGAATCTTTCACTTTGATAGAAACGTCTAATTTGTGTTTCACAAATATTGTGAAAGGCTTGTGTTACAGGATGACTGGTTGGAACAAAAGTGCTGCTGCATTTACATACATCATTAGTTGGAAAATAGGAATCATTAGCTTTATTACTCCTGTCCCCCTGAATCTTGTCAATGACCATGAACATAAATCTGGCGGACTTGTGGGACATACAGTGTCTGTATAGGGTATTCATCATTCATTTGTTACAGACATCACTAAAATGTTCTGACATGCGTGTTCATAGAGGACGGGAAGTTTGACCTATATAGAAGTCCGAAATAGGTGCAGCAAGCTAAATAAACCATCCAGTCTGTTCCACAATTAGCGAAAAAAAATGATGTCATAAACCTGACCAATATTCTTACTGGAAAATAGTTTCTACTTCAACAAAAATTTGCAGAAGGAACAGTGCCCACAAGGGAATGATCCCAGCAATTTGTCCCCTGTGATCGTTAATTGATGACCTGAAGGACCCCTGGTACTACATGTTTAAAGTACGAGAAATAAGATCCCAGGGTCCTCCCCCTCAGGAAGGAATACTGACACCTAGAAGGTAAAACCTGACTCAATTCCTCATTAACCAATAATATATTCCAGTTCTTGGACATCACATTTTTGAGTAGATTAATGTTTCTTCCATAAGTAGTCATCAACCTGATATTATTACCCTCTTCATTCAGTGTTTCATTTCTATATTCCAACGACTGAGATCTTTCCTGTTTGGCGGCCCAATTCCTAGCTGACGCTATATCTCTTGATTTGTAACCACTAACCAAAAATCTTTGTGTTAAATCCTTCTGATAGAAGTCAAAATCTTCCTGGGTGGAAAAATTCTCCTAATACAAAGAAATTGGGATTTTGGTATATTCCTGATGGTGTGGGATGGATATAGACTGGAGGCAAACAATACGCTATTGAACTGGGAATACTTCCTATAAACCTGAGTTCTTAAAGTATGATCTGGATTTCTTAAGATAGTTACATCTAAAAAGTTAATATGTTGAGTATCACAAGTCAAAATAAACTCTGTCCTCCACTTATTATCATTCAAGTATTGGACAAATTCTATTAAATATTGACTGGTCCCCCCCCCCCGCCACACCAATCAGCAATCATCTAGGAACCTCCTCCAAATTTCAATCTCTGGCAAATAAATGTTATGTGCATCATTGTATATCAGATGCTCCTCAAGATACCCCATAAATATATTGGCATAGATGGGGGCAAAGGATGCCCCCATTGCAGTGTCTTCTGTTTGCCAGTAACATTCCCCTTGGAAGTAGAAACATTCTTAGTTAGAACATGTTCGGCCATACAGATCAACAATGTATTGAAACCTGGCAGGTACATGTTGGCCCTCTCCACCCAGTATTCCAATGCCTGCAGGCCAGCCCAATGGGGTATGTTGGTGTATAGCACCTTAATATCCAACATACAAAGAAGCCATGTGGGTTCCAATTGTGTATCAGCAACAATTTTTAAAAATTGTGTGGTATACTGTATCCTGGCTCTTATCAGTTTTAATAAAGGTTTCAGATATTGAGTCAAAAAAGCAGACAAAGGTTCTGTCAGTGAACCAATTTCTGAAACTACCAGTCTGCCTGGGGGCCTTATCCAAACTTTTATGTATCTTACATAATAAAGAAAGACACTGCTTCTTGGGATCACTGACCATTAGATGTTACACAACAGAATCCCTAATGATTCCCTCTTCAGCCGCCCATTTAAGAAATAGGTCAATATCCTTTTTGAAATTGACTGTGGGGTCAATGGGTATATGCATATAATGCTGAGGGTTAGACAACTGTCTATTTCCCTCAGCCAGATAATAATCTGAATTCATAACTACCACTGCCCCACCTTTGTCAGCTGACAAGCAAAATAACAATATTAGTGTTGTTTCGAAGCTACCTGAGAGCCTGCTGTCCCGCCTATGTCCTAACATTTGTGAATGGCACAATTTAAAATGTAGATCTTTCAGCACTGCCTGTTGAAATACAGAAACATGTTTGTTCATCGGTGGTGTGAAATCCGATTTCAAAAATCTGAAATATCTTTCAGAGTCTTCCCTAGACCCAAAAAAATAATCTTAGATTAAGTCTATGACAAAAAGCTAAAAACGTCATTATCAAATCATTTTCATCAATGAAAAAAACAGGATCATAGTTCAATCCTTTATTAAGTAATCATCTGTCAGATCAAAAGAGGAAATATTATGAATGTTATAATATTCTGTTACTAGGGCGGCAACAGTGGTGCAGCAGTTAGCATTGCCGCCTCACAGCAAGAGGTTCTCCGGAGTCTGCATGTCCTCCCTGTGGTCGCGTGGGTTTCCTCCGGGTGCTCCGGTTTCCTCCCACATCCCAAAGACATGCTGTAGGTGGATTGGACACTCTAAATTGGCCCTAGGCGTACGTGCGTGCATATGTGTGTCTTCTGTGGAAGGTTGGGCGCCGGGCTGGCAACTCGACACTGTAAAACTCCACTGCCAATCATGAGCGGACAGGTGATCTGCTGTGGCCACCCCTAACCGGGAAAAAGCCGAAAGAAGAGGAAGACGTTATAATATTGTGTTACTGTGTTATCAATGATTGAAGTATACCTTCCACTGTGTTTGTTCCTGTGTTTTCGCTCACCCCTTTGTCTGCCAAATCTAAAGAGTGATCCAAGCTGCGTTGCTTTTTGGAGTCGGGGGATTCCTGTGTGTTAGAACCCTCTGTGTCAGTGGCTGTGGATTCCTCTCCTGAAGTACTAACATACCCAGTCCTGATTTCTTTAAAATAGAATGGGGCCTTTTTCTCCTAGGTGTGGCCACTGATCTATCAGGGTCCAACAATTTTACATATTTCTGATATTCAAATGGTTTCCTTCTCATAATTCCCCAAGTCCCTATTGAATTTACGTAGCTTTTTGTCTTTTATTTGATTCTCCACCAGTAGGTCCTTGGTGAGCTTGTTTGACCAGCTGACATAGTGGGGTTGTCCCTCAAAAGCCTTAAGCTCCTCACAAACTTTTTTGACCTCCCCAATATTCTCTTCAATTATGTGTTCATAATAAGAGGACAAAATATTAACAAAGGTCATGGAGGCTCTTTGTTGAGCTAAACTCCATTCATTCATTAATATGTCATCCATTTTGCCAACCAGGGGTTGTATTTTCACCCTTAAACTCCTAGGGTTATAATTTTAATTTGGTAAGCTTTGAATAGCTTAAGATGCCACATATTTGTGTGCACCGTTTGCATGTTTCTACCCAGCTTATTGAATAATAGATTGCAGCCATCAAGTGGATCCATAATGTCCTTGTTGGCTACCCCATCGTCAGGCGATGCCAAACCAAAGACCTGTACATCATTCTTATCGGCACACAAGCGTTGTAATATTGTGCTCAGATCCATGACAATAAGCCCACAATCCAATCACTGTATGTCCCACAAGTCCGTCAGAATTATGTTCATGGTCAATGACAAGATTCAGAGGACAGGAGTAATAAAGCTGGCTGGCATTCTATCTTGAACCATAAAGAAAAAAGTGGATAATTAGACTGGTTGGCCTTTTTCTCCTGGTCTAAATGATCATTTATAAGTGGGTGGAGACTGCTTCTTCATTGGGAATATGATACAACAGGAAGGGTGCATTAATTAACTATCTAATTGATATTTATGCTTGTGGCTTTTGTCCATATGGTTTGTTCACTGAGGAAGGCAGGAATGCCAAAACCGGTATGAATGTAGATGGAGCTACAATGATTATTTGTTAATATAAATTTAGTGTGCTATTAACACTCTGGTGCTGGCTGCTTTGTTGAATCTTAATAGTGTTTTGGCCGTTTGCACCTGCCATACTTGCGAGTGTCTGTTGGAGTTGCCATAGAAACAGAAACCAAATTTGACAAGGCCAGTAGGTGGCAATGAGGATTAGCTTACAACCCACTGATTTTGCTTTCTGAAGAACCCTGGGAATCAGAGGGAACGGGGGAAAGGCATACAGAACTCCCAGGGGCCAATCATGAACAAGTGTATCCCTGGATGATTGTCCCGGTGGGGGGGGGGGGACTAGGGCAAAATAGCTGCTGCATTTGGCATGATGGATGTGGCAAAATGATTGCAGCAAGGCTGGTCTCGCTTGCAAAAAATCTGGTTCGCAATGCCCTGTTTCAGGGCACCCTCGTGAGGGATAAGTATAACCCCGCTTAGCTTGTCCGCTATCATTTGAGTTCCCCGGGATGTGCATCATGATCAGAAAGTGTTGGGAGGACATCGCCCATTGCCATACTTTTAGAGCCTCTCAACATAATGGGTAGGATCCGGTTCCGCCTTGCTTGTTGATGTACCATACCACTGACATGTTGTCCGTCTGAACTGCAATGGCCCCATGGGGAAGGAGGTGTGAAGTGCTTGCAACGCCAGGAGCACCACTCTCATCTCGAGGACATTTATGTGCAAGTGATACTTGTGTTGTTACCAAGTTCCATGAACAGTCTGTCCCAAATAATGGCCCCCCCCCCCACCCTATCTGGGAAGCGTCTGTGGTCACTGTGGCCACTGGTTGGGGGAGGACAAATGGTCTGCTTATCGTCAGCTGGGTGGACTGAAGCCACCATTTTAGGTCCTTCTTGCAAGTTTCCATAATGAGAATTTCGTGGGACATGGGTAGATCTTGCATGGACCACTGAGCAAACAGGAGGCACTGCAATAACCTCATGTGGAAGCGTGCCAAGGGAACTAGTGTTATTGCCGCCGCCACTGAGCCCAGGACTTTCAGAACAAATCTTGCTCGAGTCTTTTTCCTCCTGATTAAAGTTGCAACTTGGTGTCGAATAGTCAACACCCTCTACTGAGGCAATTTTGCTATCATGTCTTTGGTGTCTAGATCTACTCCTATAAATGTAATATATTGACAGGGCAACAAAGCAGACTTTTCGTAATTTATAGTGATGCCTAGCTGAGAGCAGAGACAGATTGTGGTGTCTCTTGTCTCAGTTAGTCGATGCTCGGTAGTGGCGGTAAGGAGCCAGTCGTCCAGATATGGAAATACCCGGAATCCTAGACGCCTCAGATGAGCTGTGATTACTGCCATGCATTTGGTGAACACCCTGGGGGCTGTGGTGAGGCCAAAGGGCAGAGCTCTGAACTGATATTGACTGGCTCCCAGCCAGAAGCATAGAAATCTCCTGGATCGCCTGTCCATCTTGATATGGTAGTATGCATCCTGTAGATCGATGGAGCACATCAAATTGTCCTTTCCTAAAAAGGGAAGTATGGACTGCAGTGTCACCATGCGTAACTTTGTCTTTTTGACATACTTGTTGAGTCTGCTGAGGTCCAAAATGGGCCTCCAGTCCCCTGTTTTCTTTGGTACTAAAATGAACCTTGAGTAAGTTCCGGACCCGATTTGGTTTGTGGGGACTTCTTGGATGACTCTTTTTATTAGCAACATTTGAACTTCTAGAGTTGCTTGTTCCCTTAGATTGGGTGAGACATCTGGGATGGATTTTTGTTATTTGGGAAGAGGTGGCAAGGAGAAAGTAATACTGTATCCCCTGGATATTATCGACTGTACCCATGTGTATTTTGTGATATTTTGCCAGGCTTCTGGGTACAGTGACAATCTTCCCCAGAATGCCTCCTGAGGTGGACAGGTGGGCCTCCTTTCAGGAGCGTTGGAAGGGTCTACCAGAGAACGTAGCTCTGTTGCCCTGACTCTGCGGACCCCCTCTTCTGCGAGGGCATCTCCCATTATTATTTCCCCCTCTGCCCCGGGGGGGGGGGGTTCACTATGTGCATCAGGCGAAGCTCCCTGGGATTTCCGGAATCACATTTCTCCGCCTTTTTGACTTTTGGGATAAGGTCTAGAAGGCGTGGAAAAATACTCCCATGGCAGAGAGAGCCTTGCCATCCTACTCGCACCTAGTTAAGAGTCTCTTTTACCTTGGGTCATCAAAAGGGGCATTAGTAAAGGAGGACTAGTAAGGCTCCGCAAATTGAAAAGGCGCATTCAGGAATGTCTCCGTAAGGCGACTCCTGTGCCTGCAGCCCTGCTCGCTACCTGCATAGGAGATAAGCCGCATGAAAGAGTTAACTACCGAAGATGCGGTCACAAGCTGAGAAGCAGTTTTATCTGCAGCTCCCACAGCTGTAAGATCCTGTAGGGTATCTCCTCTTTCTTTCAGGAGATGCCTCTGAAGACGGGTGAAATGGGATAAATAATTCAGTGACCTGAGAGTAAAGGCCGCTGAGGACAAGACACACTTTCCGTATCTGTCCATCGTACCCATCATATGAGACTCTTTGTTCGTCGGATGAACAGAAGTAGAAGTCTCTGCCAATTCCTTCTCAGTGGCTGCCACCACCACCATAGCATCAACTGGCACGCCCTTGGTTAGGAAAATGTTGTCATCTGGTGCCGTTATGAACTTATTGGGCCTCTGCAGTACTAGTTCCATTGGATTTTGGAGAGCTCCACACCTTTCAACTTACTACCCCTAGCAGTGGGTCGAAAGGCAGAGACACCCAAGAGGTGGAGGGTTGGGATCTGAATGCGTTCAGGTAAACGGACTCGTCTTCAGAAGGGAAAAAGGACTTCCAGCCACCCCTCTGCTTGAGGATTTCCAGGATGTCCGGGAATGAGACATCCTCAGAGGGGGACCGTGGGGACCCTTCTGAATCCTCCAAGTCCATGTCCTATGTCAGGAACTTGGGGAGACGACATGCTTCCTCTTACATGTCCTCTTCTGATGGACCTCCTCAGGGGATGCTCTGGGGAGGTTCCGGAAGAGGGGAGTCGCCCAATGGGGCTTCCTGGGGCACTGGTTCCCTACACTTAGAATGGAGGGGTGGTGAGAGGGAAGACACTGGCTCCATAAGGGACGGAGCAGCTGAAGCTGAGGGAGGAGCTGTCTGAGAGGACAGCACACTCCTCATCACCTCGAAGGCATCACAATCCCAGCCTAAGAGGGTCCCCGGCTCCAAAGAGTCGAGAGCCCTCTCCCACACCAAGGTCAATGGCTTCGAGGCCGATGTGGGAGCCAAGATCACCTGTGCCGAAGCTCCAAGAGGGAGAGTGGGGTCGGACAAGGGTCCAATGCCACCCCTCCCTCGGAGCCAACGAGGGAGTGTCGGCTCCTAGATCCCTCGATAGAAGGAGTTATCGAGGAGATCGAAGCAGATGTCGGAACCGAAAGACCGGAGGTTTTCGTAACAGACGGTTCCACCACAATGACTTCCATGCACGCTGGCTCCGAGCTCAGGTGAATAGAAGGAGGAACAGATGATCCTGCGGGTAGAGTAGTTGGCTCCACATCCATACGGGCTGGGCTCGATAAGATTTTGGCGAGAGCCGGTGTCTCGAGAAGCCACTTCACCACCCTCTCCACATCATCATCTGAAAGGCTCCTGGACGACTGAGAGGAGTGAATGGACGATCAGTGACTGCCCGCCACAGACTGTAAAAGCAGTGACTTCAGAGCGGACCACACCTGTTCCAAAGAAGGAGACACAGTCCTTTTGTGACTCCTAGATGGTTCCTATGACACTGACAGAACTGCAAGAGATAAAGTCTTGTCGGACCCAAGAGGTTTTGGATCCAACGAACTGGAAGATTTCTCTCTGTGTCTCGACAGCTTTGAGTTTGGAACCGACAAAGATGTCAGTTTGGAGTATTTTCCTTGTTTACTTGCCTGAATCCCTTCCACTGGTGTGTCAAAGGGCCCTTTTAGTAAGTTTCTCAGTATAAGTTTGTTTTTGCGCTCCTGCAGGACTCTGGCACTGAAGGCATGACAAATGGAACACGAGTCCTACAGGTGTACCGATCCCAGGCAATAAACACAACTTGTATGTCCATCAGTCAGGGATATTTTTTGGGAGCACGAGTCACACTTTTTGAATCCAGAAGGTTTGGATTCTTTGGGCGGTTAGACATTACTGAAAGCACAAACAGCAATAAGCACAATACACTATAGATATCAAGAAAAAAGAAATCTACAACTCTAGAATAACCACAACAACATTTTCTTTTCTTTTTTTTTTTTTTTTTTTACAAGTAACAGAAGGTGACGAAAGGGGGAGAGCCTCTAAGTTAAATGACAACTCCCCCAACCGAGAGCCTCTAACTTAAACGGCTATCTCCTTAGGAGAAAAGGAGAAGGAGGGAATAAGGGGAAGCCCTCTAACTGAAAGCGGGGCGAGAGCAAGGGGGAATCCTCTAAGTAAAAATGGATTCAAAAGGGGGGATAAGTCTGAAGGAAAAATGACGGCCTAAACAACAACAATAACAACCAGAAACGGAGATAAGGATCCTAGACAACTACTACTAATCTACAGAAGGATTTCCTAAAAAAAAGTTAAGATTTTAGTACAAAATATAACAAGAAAAATCAAAAACTTAGTCTGAGCCAGTGTCCAGCAATTTTGAAGCTTGAAGCGCCAAACAAGATCTGGGAACTGGCGCTAGGCATGATGGGATAGGGTCTAGTCTCAAGCCAGTGGAAGCTCTCGAGCTTTAGAATATGGCCAAGTCGGAGCAGAGGATCACCTCCGAACCTAACCAACAAGAAGGAAGGTGAGATAGGGACAACATAACATTCATTGTTTACAGTGATACCAAATATTTATGGAGTATCTGCTATTAGACAAATCTTATATAGACATCATTATGGATCTGGAAGACAAATTGAAACTATCTGTGATTGACTGCATGTAGTATTGGAAAACAATATATTCATTTTTGAAAAAAAATTCTTCCATCAGGTTTTGGGAGTTGCTATGAGTACTCCTGTAGCAAATGCATACACTACTCTGTTTTAAGTGACTGGGAAGATGATAACGTCCACTCTGGCCCTGACTGTTATGTTAGCAAAATTTTATTCTTTAAAAGGTTCGTGGATGATGTGTTTTTTATATGGAATGCCAATGAGATTGATTTAATGGCATGTCACCCATTTAAATAGTACTACAGATTTTTTGAAGTTTTCTATGCAGTATTCCCCTAATAAAATGGAATTTCTAGATGTTAGTATAAACTACGAAGAATTTAAATTACAGACCTCAGTATTTAAGAAAGATGTGCAGAAAAAAAAGAAGTTATGTACTTACCATAACATTCCATGTGAGTTGTTCATCTCGCCTTCATTCTTACAGATGGGTTTGGAGAGTCGGTCTGCTACAAAGCTCGAGGTCTTCAGATAGCTAAAGGCCAAGTTTCTAGCCCATGACGCACCTAGAGTTACCTCAGATCTCGTTTGCTGCATATAATAGTACCATGTGTCATTCTATCATTCCATAAGAGAAAGCTATAGAAGGGTTGAGCAACCAGGAAGAATCCAACATCTTGGTCTTCGAAAAGCCCAGGAGGGGGTAGAAGAGTGAGAATTAAGAATGAAGATGAGATGAACAACTCACATGGAACTTTATGGTAAGTGCATAACTTCTTTATATGAAGTTGTTCTATGTCACTATTCATTCTTACAGATAGGTAGCATCCCAAGCACCATCTATCTCAAGTGGCTCAGGGGAGTATGTTATTCAGGACAGTGGATCCAAAGGAGGCTCTGTTCCTGGAGGCCCTGTCAACTTTGTAATGAGTGATAAAGGTATGAGGCCTTGACCAAGTGGCTGCTGCACAAATGTTATCAATAGGAAGTCTGGCAGAAAAGGCAGAGGATGTAGACACTGCTCTGGTGGAGTGAGCCTTAATTTTATGTTGTAAGGGCATATTAGCAGCTGAATAAGCAAAAGTGATACAATGAGATAATCACTTGGACAGAGTTGTTTTGGCCACTGGCATACCTTTCCTGGAGTCTGAAAAGGAGATTAAAAGCTGTTCAGATTTCCTAAGATCTTTTGTTCTATCCAAGTAAAATCTGAGCTGTCTATGAACATCAAGTCTGTGCAGCATATTCGTCTGTGCAACATATTCTAAATTGTTGGAGTGACTGGGGAAGAAAACTGGCAAATCAATAAGTTGATTAAAATTAGCTTCAGTGCAAACTTTAGGCAAAAAGAAGGGTTAGTTCAAAGTGAAACTATGTCAGCATGGAAAATCAAATAAGGAGGCTTAATGGACAAGGCTTGAAGCTCTGAATCTCTGTGGGCAGAAGTAATAGCTACTAATGAGGTCACATGAGGAGGCTGGTTCGAATGGAGGAAGCATAATGCGAGAAAACATAAAATTTAGATTCCATGGGGTATAGGGAGATTTTACAGGTGGTCTGAGATGAAAGGTCCCTTTAAGAAAGGCTTTGGATAGTTTGTGTGATATAATGTTCAATCCTTCAAATCCATTAGAAATGGCAGCAAGTTGAACACGAACTGTTGCTGCTGAAACTCCTTTGTTAAAAATCATAGTCAAAAACTGTAAAATGGAGGCCATAGGGGCTTGCTAGGGATCAATGTTGTTTTGAGAGGCACATATAGAACATTTTTTTCCATTTGCTAAGGTATAGCTTCCTCATAGAGGATTTATGAGAGGATAAGAGAATTTGCTTTGTCTCATTAGAAAGGTTATGGAACCTGGCTATGATGGGAATTGGAGCAGCCAAGCTGTCAGCTTCAGGGACTGAAGAGAGGGATGAAGTTCCCCCAACGATTGCATCAGAAGATCTGGAACTGGGTCCAGAATACAAGGGTCCTCCAAAAGATGAAGCCGAAGGAAGGGGAACCAAATCTGACAAGGCCAATGAGGGGCTATTAAAATGATGGTCCTTCCCAGGGCTTTTGCTTTCTGTAGTACATTGGGTATCAATGGGATTGGTGGGAATGCATAGAGGAGACCTGGAGGCCAATCGTGAACAAGTACTTCCCCTGGGTCTTCTCCCGGAGGGGGAAACAGGGCAAAGTAGCTTCTGCATTTCATGTTCATGTGACTAGCAAAAAGGTTGCATCAAGGCTGGCCCCACCTGCGGTATATCCTGTCCGCTATTTCTTTCTTGAGGGAACCACTCGTGGGACAACAAAATTGCTCTGTTCAGCTTCTCTCCTATCACGTTGGATTTCCCCAGGATGTGCGTTGCTAACAGAAAGCACTGGTCCACTGCCATACTCTTAGGGCCTTGCAAAAAAGGGGATAGGACCTGGTTCCTCCTTGTTTGTTCAAGTACCAGACCACTGACAAGTTGTCTGTCTGAATCGCAATTGTACCCAGAGGAAGAGAGTCCTGGAAGTACTGCAATGCTAAAAGTACTGCTCTCATCTCTAGGACACTGATATGCAGGTGTGTCTCTTGATCAATCCATGTGCCTTGGGCTATTCTTCCCTGAAAATGCCCCCCCACCCTATCAGGGGAAGCATCCATGGTCACTGTGGCTGCTGGTAGGGGTAGAACAAAGGGACGACCTATTGTAACATGAAGACAGGTCAACCACCACTGAAGATCCTTTTTGCAAGAGTTCGTGATCATTATAAGGTGAGACATGGGGAGCTCTTGGTAAGACCATTGAGTGAACAACAGCCACTGCAGAATCCGCATGTGCATGTGACCAGTGGTATGGCCAAAATTGCAGCTGCCATCATGCCTAACAATTTTAGTACTTCTGATGCTGGAGCCTTGTTTTTGGATATCAGATTGCAGACCCGCTGATGGAGTAGTAAGACTCTTTCTACTGGAAGTCTCAGTGTGGTGCTGACCAATTCTGCTCCGATAAAAACGGTATGTTGCGATGGCGACAAGGCAGATTTTTCTGAGTTTATTGTAATGCCCAGCTGGCTGCAGAGTGAAAGAGTGGTGTCCCTGGCTTGAATGAGTTGATGCCTGGTGGTGGCGGTGAGGAGCCAATCGTCTAGGTACAGAAACACCTGGAATCCTAAATGTCTCAGGTGAGCCGTGACCACTGCCATACATTTAGTGAACACTCTGGGAGCTGTATTAAGACCAAAGGGCAGGGCTCGAAATTGGTAATGATTGGCTCCCAGACAGAAGTGCAGATGATCCCTGGATGGTCTGACCACTTTTATATGGTAGTACGCATCCTGGAGATCTATCGAGCACATCCAATTGTCTTTCCCTAAGAAGGGAAGTATCGACTGAAGCGAGACCATCCAAAACTTCTCTTTCTTGACAGATTTATTTAGCCTGCTGAGGTCCAATATAGGTCTCCAGTCCCCTGTCTTTTTGGAACTAAAAAGAATTTTGAGTAAGTTACGGAGCCTGTCTGGTTTACTGGGCCTGGCTGGATTACTCTTTTTGTTAACAACAATTGGACCTCTATTGTTACCTGTTCCCTGTGACTAGATGGAACGTCCAGGATTTTCCTTGTCAGTGGAGGGGGTGTGGCGAAAGGAATGAAATATCCTCTGGAAATGATACTTTGTACCCAGTTATCGTTTATTTTGAGCCAGGTGTCTGGATACAAAGATGAGCGACCCCCGACTGCCTCCAGAGTAGGACAGTTGGGCCTCCTTTCAGGAGCGCTGGTAGGGCTTCCCAAAGAAGTGATCTCTGTCGCCCTGGTTTTGTGGACGCCCTCTGCGGCAAGGACAGCATCTTCCATTATTGCCCCCTCCTCTGCCCCTGGAGGGGGGTTCACCACGTGTGTCCTGAAAGGCTCTATGGGCTTTTCAGAACCACATATTTCCTCCCCTTTGACCCTTGGGGTAGGGGCTGGTAGGGGTGGAAAAATGGACTCCGACAGCAGACAGAGTCTTTCCTTCCTGCTCACACCTGGTCAAAGTTTCCCTAACTTTGGGTCTGAAAAGGGACGAGCCATCAAAGAGGGTATTTACAAAGGATGACTTGAAGGGTGCCGAGAAGTAACATAAGCACATCCAGGAGTGTCTCCTAAGAGCAATTCCTGTACCCGATGCCCTGCTCATTCCATCAGCTGCATACGAAATGAGGCGCATGGACGAATTAACTGGAGTTGAGGGAAGCAAGCTGGGAGGCAACTTTATCTGAAGCTCCTGCAGCTACTGTACCCTGAAGAGTATCTCCCAGCTCTTTAAGGAGATGTCTTTGCAGTATCGTAAAATGGGTTAGACAGTTGAGCGAACGCAGTGCAAAAGTCGCTGAACTGAATGTGTGCTTCCCATATCTATCCATGATCCTAGAATCTCTGTTAGGAGGATGGATAGAAGAGGAAGTTTCTGAAATTTCCTTTTTGGTGGCTGATGCCACCACCATGGCATCAACTGGCACACCCTTGGTCAGAAAAGATTTGTCCTGGGGAGCAGAGATAAATTTATTAGGCCTCCTAGGGACAGGCTCCATGGTGTCCGGAGACTCCCATGCCCTTCGTGAGACCAGCTGCATAAGCTCATCGAAGATTAGGTGGAGGGCTGAGACCCAAAAGCCTTCAGGAGAACCGACTCGTGTTCAGTAGGGATGGTGGAATGCCAGTCGCCCCTCTGCCTAAGGATTTCTAGTATCTCAGCAAATGAGTTATCTGCAGAGGGGGACCGTGGGGACCCATCAGATTCATCCAAATCGGTATCAGATGTCAAGGACTCCTGTGGGGAGTCCAGATGCTTCCTCTTACAGACTCTCTTACAGAACTTCATCAGTGGGGGCTTTTGGTGAGGTCTCTAAAGAGCATAGGCCACCCAATGGGGCTTCCTGAGGCTCTGGGTCTCTACGCTTGGCAACGGTCTGTGCAGCAGAAGCAGACACAAGCGCTTTAGGGGAGGAGGAAGCCAGACCTGATGTCGAGGATGTCGTAGGAGACATAACTCTCCTCATGGCTTCGAAGGCACCTCTGCTCCAATGTGAAGGGACTGACGGATCCGAGGAAACCGTTGATACCCCCAGCACCAGGACAGTGGGCTCCGAGCCAGGGGTATTAGCCAAACTCATCCGAGCCAAAGCCCTGACAGGCATAGTCCACCTATCCTCCCTGGACCCGACCAGAGAGTGTCGGCTCCTAGAATCCTCGATCGGCGCCGAGGATGGCAGAGTAAATGAAGCCGAAGACACTGGAGCAGGCGTCGGCTCAGAAGGCTCCACGATTAACAAGTCAGACTCCTCTGCCTCTGAAGGACCGGTATGGCTCGCAGGAGGAAGAATAGTAGCTGGTAAAAGGGTCTTTGGCTCCAAAGCCGCTTGGGTTGGAACCGATAAAAATGTAGCAAAGGGCGGTGCCTGTAAAAGCTTCTGCACCACATGATCCACATACAAATCGGAAAGGCTAATCAAAGACCGAGATGAATGGATCGAAGGTGGTATCGACTGTAAAAGTGGAGATAAGACAAGTCAGTTCCGAGGTCTGTGCAGCTGATGTCAAAAAACTTTTTTGACTTTTTTGATTCAGATGTAGAAATCTTGGAAGACTTTGTGGATTTACTGGATCCATCTTGGTCTCTCAAAGCCTCCTGGAAAGAAGGTTTCAGTAAACCCTTGCCAATCAGTTTCCACTTTCTCTCCTGGAGAACCCTAGAAGAGAAGGAATGACATATGGAGCAGCTTTCTTGGAGATGTAATGATCCTAAACAATAAACACAGTTTACATAACTGTCGATGACAGACGTTTTCTGTGCACATTTAGGGCATTTTTTAAACCCCTGACTTAAGGTGTTTGTCCTTATCATCAGCCATTTCAACAAGCACAATGTTATTAGGGTGCTGTAAAAAAACAGACACACCCAACAACAATTAAACAGTAACAACAAGCCTTCCTAAAAATATAGGCTAAATATAAATGGCAAGCACACACACACAAAACAATTTGCTTAAATGGTAAAGAGTATAAACAAGTTGTGACAGAAGTCACTTTATAATGCACACAACTATAAAACAGATACTAATGTACACACCTTATCTACATTCTAAAGACAAAAATTCAAAGTTGTGACAGAAAGGTCACTTATTTAAGTCTAAAGACTAAGTACACAAGTAATGTAAACACTAAACAAAGCCTAAATAAAAGAGGCCAAACAGCTGAATACAAGATAAAGAGCACCAAGGGAAGGGAACAACACAAAGCTATAAGAGCTTCATCTAAATGTCTAAATATCTAATATATAAAGAGAAACTATCAAATTTTTATCAAATATTTGTAATAAAGAAAGGTTTTACTGGCCCGAGCTAGTGAGAACCTCTGATCTATTGCAGAGGCAAACTAGATCTGAGGTAACTCTAGGTGCATCATGGGATAGGGACTTGGCCTCGAGCTATCTGAAGACCTTGAGCTTTGTAGTAGGCCGACTCAAAGCAGAGGATCGGCTCTGAACCCATCTGTAAGAATGAACGGTGAGATAGAACAACTTCACATTAAATATTTACACAGAAAAAGCATGCACCCTCCACATATTTTTAAAGGTATTGTTAAAGCACAGGTCACACGTATTAGGCTTAACACTAGTGACTCTGAATGTATAAAACAAAGTGATAAAACAGTGGAAGCATTTACAGAGAGAGGTTATGAAATGAATATGTTAACTAATAATGTCTTCGCATCAAGGAACTCTATGGCTAAACCTTATTTTAATAATACACCTAGTGAAACACCATGTATTTCAAATGTTAATACACAAAATACCATTCGCTACACTACTGCCTTTATAGTAGTGACGGAATTAAGAAAATAGTTCCTGAGAACTGGGGAATACTTAGAGCTTTGCCTGAATTATGTAAAGTTATCAATGAAAAACCCATGTTTGCTAACCTTAAAAACAGGTTATGCTATAAGGATAAACGTGACAACACTGTTAAGAACAATACTACCAAACAAGGCACTTATGTCTGCTTTAATTGTTGTTGCTGTAGCATTAGTGAGAAGAGTAACATCTTTATACATCCTATAACAAATGCCACTTTTACTTTCAGATGCTTTGCTACATGCAATAGTTGCAACATAGTATATCTTCCCACGTATATTAAATGCACAAGTTTTTATGTTAGAAAATCAACACGTCTAAAAGATAGAATAATTGAACAAATCTCTGACATTAGGCTCGTTGTTATGAGTAATTCTCTTGCTAAACATATATCTGAGAACACCTCACATGGTTTTAAATTTAAGGTTACTGATTTTGTAATGAAATCAACCGGAAGAGGTGACATGAATACCAGATTAGAAAATATGCAGTATAATTGGATTTTAGGGTTACAAGCAGATTATTTACCAGGCTTAAACCAGACTGTATCTCTTAAATCTGTATTAAAAATAAAACAAGCAAATCTAAAGTAAAATTATATGTACTTGAACATATAAAATATGACAATGTGCAATATATGTATAATTTTTTATGTTTATTTTTTATGTTCATTTTTTTCATATAACTTTTATACTACGCACTGTTATTTTAAACTGTTCTTTGTTCTGACTGGATGTGTAATTAATTTTATACTTTTTAAAAGAAGGAGTTGTTCTTTTGATTTTAGTAAGCACTGAGGAAGCGTACTTGATACCTAAAAGTTTGCGTTTTCATTACATTGTTACTTTACTTTTACATTAGTGCAACTGTTTTTTGATTTTTTCATCCTTGACTGATAAAATGTTGCAGCTTCTGAAGAATTGGGTCTGAAGTGATGTGATTTCAGAGCTCATCAAGACGTGATAAGGAAAATTTTTTGACTTCTATGACTTCAAAGTCTGCTTTCTCATTTTCATGCTGTTCTGTTGTTTATCTGGGTGCTCTCGACAAAGCATCAGCAAGGCATAGATATTTTCCTTTAGTATAGACTATATTGAAATTGTACCTTTGCAATTTTAACATCATGCGTTGCAGGCGTGCTGGGGCAGTATGTATTGGCTTTTTCAAAACTGTCACTAGAAGCTGGTGATCAGTCTCTATTTGAATAGGTCTTCCATAAATAAAATCACTGAACATGCGAACACTACTGCCAAAAGCTCTTTTTCTATTTGTGCATAATTCATCTCTGTTTGAGTTAAAGTTCTGGATGCACAGGCTACTGGTATGCCTTCTGAAGACATACTGCACCAAGACCATACCTTGAAGCATCACATGAAAGATTTACAAGGTTTGTGAACATCGTAATATCCAAATGTGGGTGTACTAACATTTTTTTGTTTCAGAATATCAAATGCTCTTTGGTACTGTTCCAACCAGGACCAGTTTACATTTTCGTGTGTCAACTCACATAAGGGTGCTGAAAGCTCACTCAGGTCTGGGATGAATTTTCCTAAATAGTTGACCATATCAAGAAAACGATGTAAAGATGTGACATTTCCTGGAACTGGCATCTCAAGAATTGCTGCTTGCTTAGACGGATCTGGTTATAAGCCAGAACTGGTAAACAAATGACCCACATAAGTAACATCTTTCAGTTTGAATCTGCATTTCTGAGGATTCAGTTTAAGATTGAGGTTTCTACCATGTTCGACTTCACCACTGCCCTACAATAATGTTGTGTACTATAACAGCACATGGATAACCTAAAAAAATTTGTTCCATCACACGTTGAAATACTTCACTGGCAGAATTTATACCAAATAGCATTCTCAAGAATCTATATCTTTCAAATGGTGTATTGAAAGAGGTTAACAAAGAAGATTTGTGATCCAGCAAAGCTTGCCAAAATGAATTGTTTGCATCTATGACAGAAAACACAGTGGTATTTGGCATGACAGCAGCTACTTCTATTGTGCACATCAGATGGTGAGGACGTTTAAGCATTGGACACTTTTCCCAATCCCATAAGACTTTGTTTAAGTCTCTCGGATCAACATATATTCGAATGGCATCTGACCTTTTCTTATGAGCTACGACCATAGAGGATACCTATTCAAGTTGGTTCTTCTAGTGTAGTAAGGACACCTAAATTGAACATTTTGTCAAGTTCTGCTTTTACTTTGCTCTGCATTGCTACCAGAATCTTTCTTGCTGGTCTGACAACTGGGCTTACTTCATGGTTTAACTTCATGGAATATGTGGCTGGACGTTTGCCAAGCTCGTCTTTGAAAATATCAGCATATTCACTAAAAATATTCTGTGCAAAACTGTCACTGTTGTTTATACTTATATGGTGGACCTCTATTAAATGAAATCAGTCCCATTCTCAAACTGTCTTTGAGGCCTAACAGTGTGACTGCATGTGTCTTTTGACTAAGTAAAATTGCAAGTCATAACTGCTCCCAGTAAAATGGCATGTCAGAACTACTGTGCAATCAATTTGAATCTTTTCACCACCATAAGCAACTAATTTTGCACACTTTGCTAAATCAAGTTACTCACCAGCTCTTACTCTCACAAACATTTGTGCTGATATAACACTGCACTTGGATCCGCACTTGGATTCAGTGTCTACTTTAAGCTCTACAGGTTTCCCATTAATCCGAACAGTACAAAATACTTCACTCATTGCTGCCAACTGATAATCTACTTTATTAACTGCTTCATGAATCAGAGAGACACCATCAACATAGAAAAAGTCTGCTCACAGCAGTTCTCCGTCTGATTTACTTACGTTTTATTAAAACAGAGCGTCCAAAGAAGCATGTGCCACTTTAGACTTTCAAATCCTGTAACAGTTTCAGTGATATTTAATAATCCCTTGTTTAGTGTTGCATAGTTTGTGTGTTAAACTGGTTTCCATTTCACTTGTGAACAGTTAGTTTGTCTGGCTCCATTTGATTTAGGTGGAAATAGCTACTTGTGTGTTTTGCCTGAGGGTTAGTCTTTCATCCTACTACTACAAATGAGTCGCATATTTGCAATAATTCACTCAATATTCAAGAGCTCTTTCCTTACTGACTGCTTGGAATACTTCTAACACCATCTGACATACAAAGCTGATACAAGTATATTTTTTGCACTTGCTATAACTGTTTCAGTGATAATTAATTCCTTGTTTAGTGTTCCATAGTTTGTGTGTTAAACTGGTTTCTGTTTCACTTGTGAAGTTACTCTGGCTGGCTCCATTTGATTTTTCCCTCCCACTCGCCCTATTGCTGTGAATTTCGTGGTTTTGGCTTTGCTCACTTCTTATAACAAATTTGTTATTGGACACTCCTCCCAATCCCATCAGCTCTTTACACAGAGTACAGTGTGACTATTTGTGAAGGCCAACCCCCTTAGATCTTAACATTGAAAAAAAAAAATACACTCTATTCAGCTGCTTTTACTGTGTTTTACTGTACTTATACTGTGCCTTTTCCTACTTTTAACACTTTATTTTGTTTTTGCTGCTGCTGTTCTTAAAAGTGTTCAGCTGCATTTATACAGCTTTTATTACTGCTTGTTCATAGGTTCATAGGTTCATACTAGGCTATCTGCCCTAGGGCATTTATAAGCCTAGCCAGAGTGTGTTTGGCTTTCGCCACCCATTTTAAATTAATTTTGCTATGCCCTTTTTCGAGGTTAGTATACTGTGCCTCTGTCTAACAGTGACACAGAAGTGATACCCAGGGTAAACCTATGATCTCCCATCCACTCATCAAGATTCCTCTTGAAGAGGGTCAATGAGGGACTCTGCCTAACCTGGACTGGGATTTTATTCCAGAGTGAAGGGAGCCTCTGGGTTATGAATCTGTCCCTCCAGCATGTCCCATTTATTTCAGTGCTGAGGTTCAAGTCTCTCGAGCGAGTAGCTCGATGGGATTTGGATTTTCTGAGGTGCATGTCCATTAATTCCGGGTTGGACATGGCTATACGTCAGGCACAGATCGCTTCTGAGCAGGCGGTATGCCACTGAATAGAGCTGGAGTTTCTTTAACCGGGCAGCATATGGCATCTGTTTGAGCCCTTTGATCCTCTTGGTGAGGTACTTTTGGGGTCTTTCCAGTTGCTGCAGGTGTCTGGTAAAGTACATCCCAAAAGGGGCATTGTACTCAATTATGGGCCTGATGAGGGATGAGTAAAGAGGCACGATGACCTCCCCTGATCTAGATGTGAATCGCTTCATGATTAGGTGGGCTATATAAAATGTTTTTCTAACCACTTTGGCCATGTGGTTGTCAAATGAGAGACTGCTATCAACTTGGGACCCCAGGTCCCTAATTACTTCTTCTGTACTTAATGGATTACCCCCTATGTGGTAATTTGTGGGCACTTTGTTTTTGCCAAAGGGAATGACTACACACTTTTTGGCGTTTAGCTTGAGGTCATGGCTCTGGCACCAGTTGTCTGTTTCTATGAGGCCCTTTTGGAGGATGCTTGTGTCGGCTGGAGAGTCGATTATGGTGCCCAGTTTGCAGTCATCTGCAAACTTGGTCATCCACAGTCCTTCTGTGTTGGCCAAGACCTCCGAGAAATATATACCGAACAAGAGAGGTCCCAGGACTGAGCCTTGTGGGACGCCACTTGTAACTGGTTTGGAGTCTGACATGGCTCCAGCAATTCTAACCATGTGGATTCTGTCCTTGAGCCAGTTTGCAACCCATCTAGTGACATAGGGGTTTATATTTAAGCTGGTGAGCTTATCTATAATGCCCGAGTGGGGTATTGTATCGAAGGCTTTTGCGAGGTCCAGGTAGGCTGTGTGGACCACCTTCCCCTCGTCATTGGCCTTGGTGACTGTTTCAAAGAAATCGACCAGGTTTAAGAGGCAGGATCTGCCCTTAACAAAGCCGAACTGGGTAGGATCCAGTGTCTGTAGGTCCCCAATATCTTTATTTATGAGGTCCATGATGATCCTTTCCATAGCTTTGCAGACCAAGCTAGTCAGGCTTATGGGGCGATAGTTTCCAGGATCCGTTGAGGCACCACCTTTGTGGAGAGAGACCACTGTTGCTGTACGCCACTCTTTGGGTACATATCCTGTAGTAAGGCTGAGACTGAACAGTAGTTTTATGTTTGGGTTTAGCTCTTCTTGGAGTTCATGTAGGACGCAGCCCGGGACACCGTCTGGTCCCATTGATGCTGTGTTTTTTGCTTTGGAGAGGGCGGCTCTTACCTGAGCATCTGAGATGTCAGGGGGGCAGCACTCTGCTGGGATAGATATTTGCCCTTTTGGTGGGGGGGGGGAGTTTGTGCCGAACCTGTCAGCTAGGATGTTGGCAATGTCTGTGGGTTCTGTGTATTTTTTGTCATTTTGGACTAATTCTGAGCATATCTGGGAATTCCCACCCAGGTTCCTAACATAACTAAAGAAAGCCTTGTGATTATCCTTAGTGTCCTGTGCAATTTTTCTCTCGAAGCTGGCCTTAGAAGATTTTATGAGTGCCCGTAGTTTTTTGCTAATACTGATCAGAGATGCCTTCCCTTTTTGGGATTTTGCTCCATCATGTAGTAGCTTCCTCCTTCTATTGTATAGTTTGTTTATGGCTGGGGTACACCAGACAGGACGTCTGCCTTTGGAGGATTGGGTCTTTTTTTTTATTTGGGATTGCATGATCCATGCATTCCTGAAGGTGTTCATAGAATGCGTTTATAAAGGATTCTACGGTCTGGGCCGTATTTTCCACAGGCCCGGGGGCTTTGAAGGATTCCACCTTGGTTTTGAGGAGTGTGAAATTTGTTTTATAGAGAAGTTTTTCACTGTGGTTTTCTGGGCAGGGGGTGGGGTCGGGATGTGAATATCCAGTGAGATTAGTTTATGGTCTGATCTTACCAGTGAGGGATACACTTCTGGTCTGGAGCATAGAGTCCCCATGTTGGTGATGAACAGGTCCAGTATGTTTTCCCCTCTTGTGGGAGTGGTAACAAGTTGTTCCATAGCATTTGAGTTTATAAATTCTAGGAACCTTTGGGCTAGGGTGTTGGAGCTAGAGTAATGCTCCCAGTCTATGTTTGGGTAGTTGAAGTGGCCCAATATAATGGTGTTTGGAGAGACCTTCATATTTTCCAGTGTTCTCAGGAAGGCCGAGTGGGGTTCCTGGGTTTGGGAGGGTGGTCTGTAGCAGGCTATAAACTGAAAGGCAGTTTTACCCACTGTTAGTTGCACATGGATAGTCTCTGATGCTTTGTGCTGTGCCACCAACCTGAAGGTGTGGGTATCTTTGATGAATATTGATACTCCCCCTCCTTTTGGGGCCGAAAAGCATGGTATGAGGTATAACCTGGTAGTGCTGGGGTGCTCTCGGGAGCCTTGAACCAGGTTTCTCTTACTGCACAGATATCGATGTTCTCCATGCTAAGGAGAGTTTCGAGTGCGTGCATCTTGAGGTTTAGACTTCTGGCATTGAGTAGCATTACTCTTAGTTTCTTATCCCTTGTGATACCTATGGAGGTGGGTTTGTCTTTTGAGCCTTGCCTAAAAAGGCACTATGGGGTAGCAAGAGCCTTTGCCAATATCCGAAAGCCCAGGGGTGACAGGTGCAAGCCGTCCCTAGCGAAGCATCGTGGCTTGTCGAGCATGTCATCCCAGGCTGACAGGCATTGGATTCCATTTGAATGACACCAATACTTAAGCCAATTGCTGAAATTGATCATCTTGTCTTCATATTGTGGCATCATTCTTGGTGAAGGTAAGATGCTACTCAAGGTCAGGGTCATACCGGCCTGGGCTACATACTCAGAGAGCTCCTCTATGTCTCTTTTCATGTAGTCCAGGGAGGTACGTCTCAGGTCATTCACACCAGCATGGACAATGACTGAGTCATATTTGTACTTGCCTTGAAGTGACTTGAGTGCTTGTGTTATGTGGCGGATCCTAGCGCCCGAAAGGCAGCTCACCATGACCTTCTCCTTGTTCAGCCTGGTGAGCGGGACGTCAGTGTGCCTGACGATAGAGTCTCCTATTACAAGTATATCAGGTGTGTTATTTAGCCTTAAGGGCTGTGACTGTTCGGCACACTGGCTTTGTGAGCTATGTGTTGCAAGTGTTTTGTTTTGGGGTAGCGGTTGCTTGGGTGTCTGCTTTGGAGGTCTCTGCTGCTTAGGCAGATTTTTATTTAGAGCCTCCGAGTATGTTTTTGTGTGTTTATGTGTTTGGTTTGCTGTCGTGGTAGGTCTATGTGAGACTGGAATTGTAGTGAGTGTGGTTTCCTTCTCCTCCTGATTGGTTACGCCAGTACTGAGTTGAGAGAGCTTAACCTCCAGTTTGGCTATATGGTTGCATCTC
The DNA here is from genome assembly GCF_019279795.1 of Protopterus annectens. NCBI lineage: Eukaryota > Metazoa > Chordata > Ceratodontiformes > Protopteridae > Protopterus > Protopterus annectens. The sequence goes on along the minus strand of NC_056743.1, from coordinate 1,198,618,629 downwards.
TCACATGTGTTGGAATTTGTTGGGAGGAGGAGAGAGTTGTCTGTGTACATGAGGCAGTTGTGACATTGCCTCAAGATTCCCAGATTCACCAGCTGGACCGGAGAGGAGATTGACAACTGACCTTTGGACATGCTAGAATAGTATTGGGAATTCCTTTATAATTGAAAAAAAGGGCCAATGGGGAACAAGGTACTCAAGGGGAGTTTGTGAGGGTGTAGTGCTTTTAATTTTTTAGTGCTGACTTATATAATTGCTTTAGTGAGCAAGTGCCAGGCAACTTAAATGCAATGTGTTACAGGTAACTTAAATGCAAAAATGACAAACAGTAACTTTCTTTCAAGTGAAACAAGGAAATAAATACAATAAGCAATGCAGATATCACTAGGGATCCACAGAAGCGCTGAAAAGCCGCGTTTTAGGTGGAATTAGCGTTTCAGGGAAATAACAAGCAAACAAACAACAAGCATACAAACAAAGCTAGATTCAGCAGGCCTGGATCTAGTCTATGCTACAGCAAACAAGGTGTACCAATTTCAGTAAGAAGCAGTTCAAATGTGCAGGCACTATAAGCCTTTAACCAGAAATTCCCAGCTCAGAAGGGCAGAGTCCAGCCTCTCCTCCCACAAGAGTGCAGACCACGAACCCTCTTAATGTAAAATAACTGGCCTGAAGCCCAAGTGCTTAAACCAGAATTAATACACTTTTAGAATAACAGACACTGAGCCCTCAATCAGCAGTTCCCAACTTAGAAGGATGTAAGCTACCTGTTCTGCCACTACAGTGCAGACCACAAACCTTCTTAATGTAAAACAACTGGTCTGAAGCCCAAGTGCTTAAACTAAAAGGCTTAGAATGAGTTACACCAAGCAGTAATAAATACAATTGAGTACTTTTAAGATGACGCAAAAGCAAAATAAAGTAGGAAGAAACACAAATACAGTAAAAGTAGATAACATTTTTTTTTTTTCACAACTGAACTTCTTAGGTAACAAAAGGTTGAAACCTGAGACAACTTTTAAGAAAGAAATCTCAAAAGAACCAATGAGGTGCTTAGTCTAAGCTGTAATCCAGGTGACCTCAGTCAGCCAATGACCTCAAACAATTCTCTCTCACTGAAATGCCTGATGGCTTTGGCTAAACCAAGTTAGTAGCCTGATTACATTTGAGAACATTGTTCTACCAAATTGCTGTTTTATACTGTTTTTGCTGTTGTGACTGCGATTTTAAGCACTTTAAATTTCAAATACCTCTGCACTTAGCATAGGCTAGACTCAGTTACAGAACCTAAACTGCCTTGTATCACTTGAGCACTAAAACCAGCTCTCCACTGAGATACTGAAAGATTTGCTTGTTAAAGTTTTTCTTAGCACTTTGCTTGTGGTCCTCCAGAGGTTTTTTCACTGCTCAGCTCTACTGTCAGGTAGAACACTAAGCCTAGCCTCAAGGATTCCAACACACATCTCACCCGCTGGCAACTCCTAAGTGCGACCTCTCTTACTGATCATAAAAATTTACCCAACACTATGAATGCACAATTTCTCAGTTTCTCCAGCCAGCTTGATCGACATGGGCATCCTGAGACAGTGTAATAACTGGCTCATGTTCGCAGACAACCCTCTGCTACTAGACCACACAAACTCAGCATGTGAGAAATGCAACTATATTAAGAACCTCAAATCCATGTTCTCCCACACACCAGTCAGTACATATGACAATGAGCGAGTCGTCAGCATGCACACCTCACTTCCTACTCCACCCAAACCCCACATATCTACATAGGCAGAGGTCCTCACCAAAAACACCAGAGAACTCCCAAAAACAAACACAAACACACTACTCATAATACTTCCTCTGCAGAACACAATACACATAATGGCTCACTTACCACAGACCCAGCTGTCAAGCCCTTAAGAGAAAACCAACCATATTAGTCACAGGGGATTCCCTCGTGAGAAACACAGATGTCCCTCTCACCAGAGTGGAAAAGGAGGTGGTCAGGATCAGCAGTCTGTCAGGTGCCAGGATCTGCCACATCACATATGCACTTGAGTCTCTCAACAACTGGTACTGTTATGACTCTGTCATAGTCCATGTTGTCAGCCTGGGATGACATGACTGACAGACCTCAGTGCTTTGCCAGAGATGGTCTTTATCTGTCACCCTTGGGATTTCAGCTACTGGCAAAGGTTCTTGCCAATCCCATAGTGCCTCTTTTAGGCAGTGTCTCAAGGACAACATTCCTGGCGCAAGAACTCCATCTAAGAACCACCTCAAGGTTTTGCTGCTGAACGCTAGGAGTCTTAACATGAAACTGCATTCAGTAGTCCTAACCTTGGAAGACAGCCATTTGTGCAGTCACGGAGACCTGGCTCATGGCTATGGACAGCATCCCAGCCACAACAGGCTACACCTCCTTCCACACATTCAAACCACAAACTGAAGGAGGTGGTGTATTAATAGTCATTAAAGATAAATACACCTCCAGATTGGTTAGACAGCATGATTCTCTGGAGATACTTCAGGTGCAATTAAATGTTGGTAGGACACCTTTGAGTCTATCAAGATACATCCTAACACCATGTTTTTGGGTGATTTTAACTACTCATCGACTGAAGAAATTACTCATGTGGAAACTCACTTGCCCAAAGTTTCCTCGACTTTATTAACTCCAATATCCTGGACCAGCTAGCTGACACCCTCACAAGGGGTGACAACATCCTGTATCTGGCACTTACCAATATGGGGGACCACTGTTGCACCCCCACTGTGAGGTCTTCTCTGGTGAGATCTGACCATAAGTCAGTCTCACTCGAAGTTACTATACGCCTGACCCCCCCCCCCCCCCGTAGCACAAACTAAACTAAAAAACTTCTCCAAAACAGATTATAACCTTTTACAGGATGGTATAAATAGCTTCACTGCACATCCTCCCTCAGATGGAGCTGGCGACTTTGCAGAGTTCTACACAAATACTCTATACAAACACCTGAACAACTGCACTGATGCAGCTGTACCTGACAGAACCAAAACAAGCTACTCGAGGAACAGCAAACCTGTCTGGTGGACAACTGCCTAAGAAGAAGAAATTGCTGTCTAAGAGTAAGAAGGAGCGAGCCCCAAACTGGAAACACACTTCCTCAGCTTAAACAAGCAAATAAGACTCTTTGTGAAGTCCTCCAAAGCTAACTACAAATCCAAATTAGCTTCCTCAACTAAGGACAACCATAAGGCATTCTTTAGTTACATCCATAGCCTAAAAGGAAAGGCTCAGATTTGTGCCAAACTGGTAATTAATGATACCACATATACCGAGCCTGTGGACATTGCTAACCTGATAGCCGACAGGTTCTGTGAAAACTTCACTCCCCCTTCCCCACCACTTACCCTAAGACATCCCTACCACCTGTCCTCTACCCTGTATCTCTAAAGAGCAGGCCATGAATGCCTTCTTTAAAATCAAAAACACAGCATCCATAGAACATGATAACATCCCAGGCTGTGTCCTACATGGGCTCACACAAGAATTAGCAATGCCACTGTGTACTCTTTTCAATCATAGTCCAAGCACTGGCTTCATCCCAGCTGAATGGAAAAAGGGCACAGTTATCCCCTTCCACAAAGGTGGTGGTTCCACTGACCCAAGGAACTACAGACCTATTAGCCTGACTAGCCTTATCTGCAGGCCATGAAGAGAATCATCATGGATCCAGCAACAAAGACATTGGCAACCTCTAAACACTTGACCCTAACTCAATTTGGATTTGTCAAAGGGAGATCATGCCTGTTAAACCTGGTGGACTTCTTCGAGACACTCACCAAGGCCCTTGATGAGAGGAAATCTGTGCACACAGCCTACATAAACTTAACCAAGGCTTCTGACACTATCCCTTGCTCAGACATAATTGACAAACTCACACAGCTAGGTATCAACCCATATATCATTAGATGGGTCGCTAACTGTCTCACTGATGGAACCCATATAGTCAAAACAAGGGAAACCACCTCCAAAAGCAGACCTGTAACCAGTGGTGTTCCACAGGGTTCAGTCCTGGGGCCTCTACTGTTTGGAATCCATTTCTGTTAAGTGCAAGCTAAAACTAAAGGTCTGTGGCTGACAACGTTTGCTGATGACTGCAAACTGGGGGTGGTCATAGAATCTCCAAACGATGTCAACATCTTACAAGGGGGTCTTACACAAGCAAATGACTGATGCGAAAGTCATGGCCTTAAACTCAATGCCAAAAAAGTATCACTATCCCTTTCAGTAACAGTGATATTCCTGCTAACTACCCCATCAATAACCACCACCCTAAGCATGCACTCAGTGGTGAGAGACCTGGGCACACAGGTTGACAGCAACCTTACCTTTGATCACCATGTCTCCACAGTGGTAAAAAGAGCATTCCATATTGCTCATTTCATAAGTAAGGGCATTGCCTCCAGAAAAAAAAGTTATAACCTCCTTATACTCTTCCGTCATCAGGCCAATAATGGAATATAATGCCCCTTTTGGTATGCACCTTTCCAAGCAACTGGAGAGACCACAAAGGTCCCTCACAAGGAAACTTCAAGGTCTTCAGTAGCTGTCCTATAAGAACCATCTGAAATCACTGTCACTTTATTGTTTCATACAGACTGCTCAGAGGTGATCTCTGCCTTGCATATAAGGCAATTTTTGACTCTGCTTTATTGGAAATGGTGCATATCCATAAGTGAAATGGTACACGGGGTTACTCGCTCTAATGGCCTTAACCTAATATGTGAAATTAATAGAACCTGCTGGAGGGGCAGATTTGTCTCCCAGAGGTTACCACACCTTTGGAACAGACTCCTGCTTCATGTCAAGCAGAGTACCTCACTGGCCCTCTTCAAATGCAATTTGGACGATTGGATGGGCAACCGTAAGTTCACCCCAGGGATTCGACCTATGTCTCTCTTGGACAATAGGTACTGATCGTGGAAATAAGGGTAAAACTTGGCTAGGCTTTTAAGGGCCCCAGGGTCATTAGCCTAGTAACTTCCTATGATTCCACTTTTTACATGTATGACACTGCTGACCAAAAACTAAACACGTACGTCTCTCATTTAGATTCATGACTACCGCCACAATTACAACAATTAACAATGAGGTTAGGTGTTGTGGCCCCATATGATTTATAGTTAAGGTTGGGTACTGCCACACCCTTTGGTTTATATTTCTTTTTCATCTTAGCTTTATGTTGTTCACTATCAACATTCACACTGGCAGATTCTGCATGCACGTTTTTCTCAATCGAAAGCATATTTGTATGCTTTTCTGTAATCTCATATATTTGACATATCTCAATGACTTTGCTCAACGTTAAATCACCGTCTCGATGCAAAATCTTTCTCACTGCATCAACACCACACACAAGCTTGTCCTTTATCAACTCATCTCTCATATCACCAAATCTGCATGTGTTTGCTTTAAGTCAATAATATATGCTGCTATAGTTTCACCAGGCTTCTGATTTCTTGTATAAAACATGTGCCTTTCCATTGTAATATTAGTTTGAGGTTGCCCATTTCTCTAAATGTATGCTTTAAGCACTCAGGATCTTTGAGTGTTTCAGCCTGTATCACAATATGGCAGTTATCCCCCTCCCCTGCATACATAAATTAATGTACCCTCTCAATGTCTTCAGAGCCAGCTTAATTAAGAAGTATGAATGCTCTTGTACGTGCGTCTTTATCAGAAAATGCAGCCTATATGAAAATATCATTCTTGCTCAAACACTCGCCAATGCTCAGCAATATTATCAAACACCAGCAGTCCAGGTCTGCAAAATCCCTCTACCATAACAACAAAATACATTATAAGCATAGACCAGGTACTTGTAATTATGCTCAACTGCATAACAATCTCGCTGAAAAGGCTTCACTTTAAAACTGCAAACAATGTGCACACTCCGGATACTTTGAAAAGTTTCAGTTAATGCAAAAACTAGTACACTGTGAAAATATACAGTCGTTTTAGCCTTTTCGTACATTTTAACACTTCGGAAATTATTTTGAACACTTTTATATTTATTTTGAACACTTATCAATATGTTACAATTTCGGACATTTTGTTTATCTCGGTAATTTTATACATTTTGAATGCTTCTTCAAATAAGTGGCGACTGAAAAATCATTTAAACAAGTTTAATAACTGCTGACCTGTTGGACAGTTGGATCCTGTATATTCCAAAAAAATAACACGGCCAGCACGCAAAAGTGTGGAATATAAATCCAAGTTTAATTAGAAATACACCACAAGGGTAAAGTCACACACATATCTACAAATAGTTAATCCAGACCGGTTTCGGCTTAAAAAGCCTTCCTCAGTGTAAATAAATGCAAATAAAGTTCACAATGTTTTATATACATCCTGGTCGCCCCCATGTCAAGTCTAAACAGTTTTCCAGTAAAACACGTCCATAGTATATATCATGTTTTTAACCAAATGCAGCACGGACTGCATCTAGCAACATGTTCTTGTTCATCATTTTACACTGGTCAGACATCTTGTCTACTACGTTCACGCATCATTGAACATTTCAGTGATAACAAGAATAAGAGATTCTAATGCTTTATACAAGCATTCATTGAAACATACCACTGCACGATTTAGATTTATTATCACTGATAAAATACATTGAGATAAGTCGAACAAAACTGGGTGGCACACTATTTTAAACCGTAAAGAAAGGAACTGGATTATCAAACTGGGAGGGTTGTTTCCCCCCTGGATTAAATGAGTCACTTTAATTAATTAGTGATGTCATGCGGGTGACCAGGATGTATATAAAACATTGTGAACTATATTTGCATTTGTTATTTACACTGAGGAAGGCTTTTTAAGCCGAAACCGGTCTGGATTAACTATTTGTAGGGTAATGTGTGTAACTTTACCCTTACGGTATACTTCTAATTAAACTTGGATTTATATTCCATACTTTTGCGTGCTGGCCATCGCTTTTTGGAATATGGTTTGACTTTTGGGCCTGTGCAGCTGCCATACTTGCGAGGGTCGTATGATTGAGGAAACTTCCTATATATTCCTCCACTTCTGTGTGCCTCATGGTTTGCAAGTAGCTTTAACTTCAGATCCCATTCTGACACCATGCAGCATGTCTCATGTATCGAATGAGACATTGAGGCACCATGATGGGTTCAAGTTCCTTACTGTAGATAAACACATCGGGAGCTGTAACTGGAACATATATCCAAGTTAACAGACTGACTCATTACTTCAAACACACTTGCATGTGTATCTTCATTCATGCCTGCATTCACTCTGACTAAACAAAATGCCACTGATCTTGCACATGCTCAGTAACTTCCATGCACATGCTACAGTGGCTGACTAGGTACAATACACACAATGATCTACAGTCTCCTCTGCAAGTTCTTTTTTAGTGGCTGCTGCCACCGCGATGGCATCAATTACAGGACCCTTGCTCCAGTGTTTCTACCAGCCGGTGAGACCAGGAACCTATCAGGGCATTTAGAGATGGGCTTGATGGTATCCGGTCCTTCCATGCTCAGCGGGATACCAAATCAAAGAGGTCATCCACTGGGGGGTCACCCAGGACACAGATGGCCCCGCCCCGAACTCCTCCAAAAACACTGACTCCTCAGTAGGAGGAGGTTGGACAGACCACCCACCTTTCTGCTTCAGGATTTCTAGAATGTCTCTGAAGGAGATGTCATCAGGTGGGGATCGAAGGGATCCTTCTCCCTTATCAAAGTCAATGTCTTCGGTCAATAACTCCATCGGGGAGTCAATGTGCCTCCTTTTGCATGTCTTCTTCTGGGAGACTTCTGGTACTTCCCTGAGTATCCTGCAGAGGAAGAAGCAGATTCTTCCTGGGCAGGAAGACCTTGGAGACTGCTTGGTGCGGGATGGCTCAGAGTAGGATGAGTAAGGTCAAGATCACAACCCAATGGGGGTGAGGAGGTAGACTGCAGGATTAAGACAGTTCTCAGCCAAGGGAGAATACTCTTTCCACTACCTGGAAAGACGACGGGACTGAAGAAGTCCCTTCCACCTCCCTCGGAGTTGAAGCAACGAGGGGGAGGTGGTCAGAACTCGCTCCAGATCTGCAGCCTCCAGAGGGAATCAGAGCCAAGCTACTGAGGGCCAAAGCACCCAAGGGAAGAGACTGCTCTGACAAGGATGGAGTCAACCCCATTCCCCCAGGCCCAGTGCTAACATCTCAGCTCTGAGATCTGCTCTGCTCCAAAGTAACAGGAACAGGGTTGATCAGGGGCACCATCTGCGTTGAGGAAAGTGCTTCTCTGGTGCCAACGCCAACAGTCGGGAGTCCAGAAACCTGCACCTCTGAAGCTGAGGGCTAGATCGGAGAAGGAGTTCTCACTGTACGGGCAGGGTAGCTCATAGATCTGATAGGGGACGGAGCTGAGTAGAGGACTTGGAAGAGAAGTCAACAAGGGAGGTCTGGAATGTCTAAACCTTGGTAAAGGGGACTGTCCTAGTCTGCTTAAGGACTTGCTTTGAGCTCTTGGATCCAGAGCCCATGAAACAGGAGAAGATATGGTGATGACCTTAATCATAACAAAGGAGGCCTGTGGATCCGGTAAGGCAGAAGAATTCTTCGGATCCGAGAAAGTAGGTTCCAAGGTCTACTTAGATTTAGTTTTGGGCTCTAAAGGGTATCTTGGAGAGGCAAAGAGAGACCTCTTCTTAGGTTCCTTGGAAGAGGAAGACAAAGCCATTGAGGGGGTCTGATCCTTGGATCCTGAAGAAGGAAGAAGACCCCTCATGATAAGCTTGTTGTACTTATCCACCAGCTCACATGGATTAAAGGCACACAAATCTCACAATTTGCCTTGAAATGGTCTGTGCCTAAACAGTAGACACACTCCTTGTGGGCATCTTGACTGGGAATCTTGTGCCCACAGGAAGTGCATCATATAAAATCTGCAGATGGTTTGCCTGACATAACTGCTGTATGACAAACTTGGCCACAGCCCACCAAAAACAAAAAATGCCAGAGTAACTGTCAGCACTAACTGAATTCTACCAACTATCACATATACTTTTAAGAATAACTATACAAAAAACGCACAACTATTTCTGACAACTATGTAAACAGTCTCAACTCTAACAATCATAACACTACCTAAACTGCCAAAAAATACTACAAGAAATCCTGGCCTACAAAGTCTTAAACTACAAAAGCTACCACACTAATGCTACCACACGGAAGAAGCACACTAAAGAAGTTCTAATTATTAAAGGTTGAAGAGACTGACAAAGGATATAAACTGTCGAAAGACCGGATCTTCCTTCCAGCTTTGAACATGGCAAGCGAGATCTAAGGTACTGGGGTGGGTGTGATGCATTATGGGTAAAGGGCAGAGCTTGAGAGTCAGATCCAAGTGTGGAAGAAGTGGCCAGGCAGGATATGAGGGTCAGAACAGAGACCCATGCGTGAGGAGGAATGAAGACGACAACATCAGATGGCTACGTTTTCAGATGTTCATGATCTAAGTAATTCTTCAGTAATTAACAAGGATGGTAATTTCTAATAAAACATGAAAAAGATTTAGTGGTGCATTAGAAATACAACATAAAACATCATTATATCATAACATATGCAGCTAAACTTGATAGTCTCATAGGACAGCTCTGGAACAACAGAATGAAACCACAGAGAAAGTGTTGGTAGTAATCAGTCTTTTTACAAACGTGACAAGCCAAAGTATCTAATCACCAACTGCATTCAGCTGTTTAATGAAGGAAGGCATTTTCATATGGCGATTTTTGTTAAGACGGTCCTGAAATATTTATTGATGTGTAGATGTGGGCTGCCAAGGGGGGGGAGCTAGTGGCTGAAAATTGGTTTCCTCCACCAGACCACCATATAACAAGTGGAATTCCTGTTACACATCAAAGATAATATCTGCAGAAGTCGTGAAACCTGTCAATTCTTCAACCTGTTACTTATGAAGGCAAGTTATGTTGGTGACCATGCACATATGGCCAAATTTAGTTGAAGACATGGATCTTTTCTTCAGGCAGCTGGATGTTTATGCAATGAAGGCCAAGGGAAGCACAAATAGTCTTGAGAACCTGACATTGGTGCTGAAAAAAAAACAGTGGTATTAGAATTATGCTCCCTCAATGACTGAGGAAATGGATTTGTAAGTTTGGTGACCAGATCAGTGTCTCAAGAATTCCAATGACCCTGTATGCCAAAACCCTTAAAGTGAAAAAGGTTACGGAAAGGTCACTGAAACTGATAATGCCAGACATCTGCATCATAGACACTTCAAAAAAAAGTTATGCATAGTTATGGTGAGTACATCTGTGTTGCTCATTTTCATTCTTCCTCAATGAATGGGTCTTGGATCCAACTCAGCTGAATTTCTGCTAGACTCTTGGATCAGACTCTCCAGCTCCTCCCCTTATGCATAATGTGCCTAACTCCTGTATTACCTTCGAACAAGTTTGCAGTTCAATCTGTAAAAGGTTGATTATAAATTACAGAAGAAAGAAAGACAGAATAGGGGCTCAAACAGGAACAGTGGTTCCAATATTTCTATCAGATCACTCCCAAAGGCAAAGGAGAGGAGGAAGGAGTGGGTGAAGCTGCGGAAGAATGAAAATGACCACCACAGATGCATAGTTATGGTGAGTGCATAACTTTTATAACTAATGTTGTCATTTTCATTAATTTCTCAATGAATGGGGCAGAGTCCCCAGCTACGATAACACTGGGTGGCCCTCATGGATGGATATTCCGCAGTACCTCAGAACCAAAGGCAGCCCTACTTCTGGAAATGACGTCCAATTTGTAATGAGAAATAAAAACATGAGCACTGGTCCAAATGGATGCAGCACAAATGCCATCAATATAGGCTCTAGTCCAGAATGCAAATGACATAGCCATAGATCTATCAGAGTGAGGTTTAGGAGGTCTTGGTAAAGGCAGACTTCATAAAGAATAAACATATGAGATTCAGTCTATTAACAATTTTACTAATGTGACTTTAGAAATTGGTTTCCCCACTTTGTTATAGGCAAATGAAACAAACAACTGGTCAGCCTTCCTAAAATCCTTCATTCTGTGAAGATAAAAATGAAGCTGTCCATGTATCCAAAAGGCGAAGCATGTACTCTCCTTTACTGGAAAATTTTGGAAATAAAACGGGCAAGTTGATTTGGTTGACGTTTGTCTCAGAGGCAGTACACAAGGAGACTCTTTTTATGGAAAATCAAATAAGGTGGTTTTGGAGACAGTGTTTGGAGTTCAGAAACTCGACTAGCTGAAGTTGCAGCCACTAGAAAGACTGTCTTCCAAGAGAAAAATTTGAGGGCTCAAAGGGAGGCTGAGCCAAGCTCTGCAACATAAGTGTAAGGTTCCATGGTGGAGCAGAGTCTTTAATTGGTGGTCTAAGTAAGAAGGTACCTTTAAGGAAAGCTTTGCATAACCTGGATGAAGCTAGAGGGAAAGCATCATCTCCAGTGTAATAATTAGAGATGGCTGCTAACTGGACTTTTATGGTTGCAAAACTAGCACCTCCTTGAAAAACTGAAGCAAGAAAATCTAAAACAGCAGGAACAGGAGCATTAAAGGGATCCAATTATTTTTGAGGTGCCCAATAAGAAAATATTTTCCCATTTAATCATTTTATTTTCTAGCTGAGGCTTTCTGGGATAATATTAAAATTCTTCAAACTGAGGAAGAAAGCCTGGGCTGTCTAGCCATTATTGGAATTGGAGTAACCCATGTATTCAACTTGAGGCCTGGAATGTCTGTGTGAGTCATCCATGTGGGATGAGATATCAGATTTGGACTGGGGTCCAGTATCCAGAGGAGGACATAGGAGGCGAGACCACAGAAAAGGGAACCAAACTTGCCAAGGCCAGTAGGGAGCAATGAGGATAACCTTGCTCTTCAAATAAAAAGTGCTTTCTGAAGAAATTTAGGGATTAGAGGTGGGGGGGGGTAAGCATACAGGAGATCAGATGGCCAAACATGGATTAGAGCATCTCTCTGTGACTCCCCCGGGGAGGGGCATTATAGCAAAGAACCTGCTGCACTTGTTGAGGGGAGAGGCAAAGCGGTTGCAGCAAGGATGACCCCATAGATGAAGACTCTCTCCACCACCGTATGGTTGTGAGACCACTCATGATGCATCAGAATAGTCCTACAGAGCTTGTCAACTAGAATGTTAGACTTCCCTGGAATGAGCACTGCTAGAAGAAAGCGGATGGAGCAGATTGCCCACTGCCACACTCTCATTGCTTCTACTCTGTTTCTTGATGTACCAGACCACCAACAAACAGGGGAGAAGCAATGAGAGTGTGGCAGATTGCCCACTGCCACACTCTCATTGCTTCTCCCCTGTTTCTTGATGTACCAGACCACCTGCATGTTGTCCGTTTGTACAGCAACTGTCCCTAGAGAAAGAGAGCTCTGAAAGGCCCACAACGCTAAAAAGACTACTCTCATCTCTAGAACACTGATATACAAATTGATCTCTTCTGGGGACCACATGCCTTGAATAGTCCATCCCAAGAAATGCCCCTCACCCCAATTTGGAGCCATCCATGATCGCCTGTTGGAGCTGAAATTAAAAAAAAGTCGTCCCTGACCAACTTAAATGAACTGAACCCACCAAAGTAGGGAGCCTTTGCAAACCCAAGAAAGTTTTATAAGATGGTTTAGAGGTTGTTGAAGAATCGACCATTGAAGAATCCCCATGTGGAAACAAGCAGTTGATAGCAGGGTAAATTGCCACAGCCACTGACCTTAAGGCATGAAGAACCAACTTTGCTAGGGGAGTAGGATGTGAAAGAATCTGACTGACATGCAATTTTAAGGTCTGTAATCTGTTTAGTGGAAGAAAGGCCAACTAACTGGATGAGTCCAGGCAAGCTCGTATAAGACTTGAACCGACTGAAGGTGGGACTTGGAATACCTGACTGTGATCCCCAAAGACTGGCAAACTGGAGTAAGTGGCCCCTGTTTTTTTCAAGGAGATGCCTGGTTGGGGCGGCAAGGAGCCAGTCATTTAGATAAGGGAACACAGTGAATCTGAGCAGTCTGAGATGAGCTGCTACCACTGCCATACATTTGGTGAACACACTGAGGGAGTGTGATGAGCCCAAATGGCAGAGCTCTGAACTGATAATGACTAGCACCCAGCCGAAAACACTTATCTCCAGGAGCACCCATGCTTCTTGATGTGATGGTAGGCATCCTAGAGGTCTATGCAGCACATCAAATCATCTTTCCACAGAAGAGGCAGAATAGACTGAACTGTGACCATCCAGAACTTGGAGTTCTTCGCAAACCAATTTAGACTGCTGAGATCCAAAATGGACCTTAGGCCCCCTGTTTTCTTTGGTACTAAAAAGAACCTTGAATAAGTTCCGAATCCTCTCTGGTCTGGTGGAACCTCCTGAATGACCATTTTGTCCAGTAGCTTTTGAACTTGTAGAGCTGCTAACTCCCACTGATTGGGTGGAACATCAGGGAGATTTTCCAATTTGGGTGGGGTAATTTGCCAAAAGGGAAGAAATAACCTCCGGATAGAATTTTTTTGCACCAAAGCTTCTTTTGTGATGGATGCCCAGGCTTCCAGATGCAAAGATAAGCACCCCCCCCCCCACTGTTTCCAAAGAACAGTCAGGTTAACCCTTCAGAACCACTGAAAAGGTCTATTAAAAAAAAGAATCTTTATACCCTTGGTTTTGCAGACCCCCTGCCGAGGATAGTGTCTTCCACTGGAATTTCCCCCTCTGCCTCTAGGAAAAAATTCCCCTCCTCGAGTCCTGAAAACGGTCCTTGTGATGTAACAGACTGGGATTAGGCAAAATATAAATTTGGACTGCAGTTTAGAGATTACCTTCCCTAACAGGGACTGATAGAGTATAGGCAAAGAGAACGGGATAGGGAAGTCTTATGTGAAAAGACTAGCTCTAGCTGAGTTTTTGATTGAGTTTAAAACAGGCATAATACATAGGGCATATAAAATACTGCATGATAACCTGGAGTTCGGAGTCTTCTGTTGCCAGCACCTGTTCAGTCAAATAAAGTTCAAGTTGCTGCTTTCTATGTTTTAAAGTAGATTATGTGAATTTCCAGGCAAAACATGCACATGTGAATTGTGGATATCCCCCAAAAATACAAATATTTGTATGCCTGTGTTGAGCTGAGGAAGAATGTTCCTTCCACAGGCAAAGCTATGCAACTGACTAAAGGCCTAAAACCAAAGTGAAAAGAAAAAGACTCTAAAAGGGGAAAAACCTTCAAAAACAATGACAGAGAAGCAGGAAAGAAACAAAGAAACAGAATGATTTACTTACAAACCACTTAAGGTTTTTCATAAAAAGAAAAGAAAAAAAAACAGGCTATGTCTTCTTAACTAGTGTTCAGCATACCAACAAAACTCTCTAAAGCCTCATATTACCTCATCACATACAACAAAATCCAACTCAGTATGTTTTTTGTCCTGACCACAGCACTCAAACCGCTAAAAGACTAAACTGCACCTGAATGAGATAATAGAATGCTTTCCACTGTCCTTTTATAACTTCACAAAAGATTTTGATGTAGTCAACCCAACATATTCCTTCATGGGCTGCAAGAAATAGGCTGCTTACCAGGAAGCTGTGAAATTTGACAAAATCCAGTCCAATAATGGAGCACAAGGCAGCTTTCTATGACAACTACTGCTTACTACCTTTAACAATGACTTTCTCCATTCTAATGGTACAAAACTGCTGCAACATGCAAACAAATCCATTACTCCTTGCAGTGCTCCAAAACTACATACTCGCATTTCCAACATGCATCTTCCTACTGATTCACTACTTATATGGCTTCAACAAAGCAAAACTAGGAGTAAAGAAAAGAACAGCAAACTCATGCCCTTCAGCCTAACAAAGTCCCTTGACCTCTTAACTATTAATATCATTATATAAACTGCTGAAACATTAGTTTACTGTACATTATCTGTAACTTGTTCCAAATATGCACACACCACAATGCCAGATATACCCAAAAAGACTAAGGGTACTATACTGTATATAACAGTGCCTACCTCTATCTTTAAAGAAACCCTTGGCCAGTGTATTACTCTTACCAAAATTACTATATGAAATAACTTTGGGCAATCAAAACCATCTTTCAGAAACTATAATCTAGATACTAAAAGAATGCTAAATTTGAAGCTCAATCAATGTACAGTGGTCATACATGGCAGATACTTAATATACCTAGGTTGGATGACCTTTACCAAACCTATATCCATCTCACATTCTCCAATAAAAAAATGATATAATATAAAATGTTTCTCACCCCCTTCCACTTTTGTTACATTATAAAACTAACAAACTCCCATGTTCATCTAACAAAATATTTTAACTTTTGAGAAAAACTTCCACAAAAATAACTTCTCATTTTTTTTCTAATTCCCCTCCTTGACCATCCTCTCTTATAACCATGACATAAAACTAACTGCATAGCACTTGAGAATTACTTTCAGTCTTGTCTTGTTCCATGTGTTGTACTGAATTTGTTTCACATTCACTCTTGTTGTTGTGTTACTTCTACACATTTCTTTGCCACTTTTTTTGTAAATTTTCAGGTCCAACCAAAAATTGGCTTTGCCCAGTTAAGTTAACCTGGTCAACAAAACTTAAATAAATTATTGGAGAGAGGGTGAGTACAAAGCAGCTACATAAAGTTTTACTTCCCAGTGTTTCCAAACACCTGTTGGTAATAATCCCATTGTTACACGGGCTAGACCTTGTCTTATATCTGTCATTATACTCTGTTCTTATAGGCTGTCAAGAAAGTGACCTATTTTGAAATCTATGTCCAGAACACACTGATGATGGAACCCTGTGCAACATCCCTCCTCTAGGCCAGTAATCAAGGAGTCCCAATCCTCGCCATGGATACCGGTGAGGGACATTCACTTGGAATGAAAATAGACACACACAGTGTTTCCAGATGCAGCTTTCTGGACTAAGCACAATTTCCTTAAGAGCACACAGGGAACACACTCAGTCCGGGGGCTGGGTTTCCCTCTCTCTCTCCAGACCCCCAATAAGACTCCCCACAGGCACAGCTACAGACTTCAGTCCTAAGCTGAGTGATCCAAGCCAAGTCCTCTACCACCCTCTCTGTGAAACCAGTGCTCTGTGTCCCTGCTCCAAGTATCTGACACACACACACACACACACACACACACACACACACACACACACACACCTGGGAAAGGCTGGCACAGATTTACCAGCTATACCCCCTCTGCCCAAACTATAAGGTAGATACTGCCACCAGAATACTCCAAAGCCAGCTACTATAAGGTTCTTGCATGGGTACCCAATTAAACTGAGTAAATTTAATACTAATAGAAATGGTGGTGTTTGACCAAAGCAGCAAGGCTTTTAGGAGTGGCCACAGTGTCACCCAATAAATATAAGTACTCTCAAAGGGTAAAATATTCTCTAAAAGATCAGCCACAATGAAAAGTTTAAATATATTTAATAATAAAAGAACATGAAAATACTAAATATCTATTTACGACAAACACCAGTGTTTCATTTACAGGAAATATTAAAAATAACACGGATCCATTCATACAGATACAGAAAAATAGTACTTAACTAGTCTCACTATAGTTTTCTGGCTGATCTAAAGAATTACTGTCCCCTAGTTAGCTTACTAGAGCAAGGCAAGATGAAATAGGCGAGAACTCCTTCTTTTCAGGTTTCATAAACAGACTGCTCTGAGACATCTGTCTCAGCTGGTATTAAATATCATTTCAGTGACAGATGACACAATGAAATCACATATATTTGGCCATCTGACTCACACTACCCCCACCCCACCCCCCGACTAGAAACTGAATAGAACCTATCACATATGTGATATAATACACACAGACATATATCTTTGCCAAGATGTGTGACACCATCCACAAGCTATAAAACCATTTTAACACTTCCACCCTTCCAAGGTAACAATTAGTTCACTACTAAGGACAATAAAGCAGGATTCGTAGTCCTTGTTTTCAGACGTTGCATCTGTGGCTGCATTCAGAACTGTAAGATACAATATTTACGGCCTAAACCAGGTAATTTAATTTCAGACTATTATTCAAAGTTAGCTCGACTGAGATACACCTCTTCTCTTCCAGTATACTCTGTTACAATGTATTAATTTCAACAGTTACAATACAGTCTGACACAAAGATGCATTTCTTTTCTGTCCAGCAAGACCCACTGTTGGTACATTTTTAACACATGCAGCTTTACAAATATATTTTTCAACACAAGCATCTGTACAAATCGGTTTGATATACAAATGACAATTCTTTACAAATTTCTAGCTAGCTATGCTGGCATATGTTACACATGCATTCCCCTACTCCTCCTGGGATAGCCGGCACTACCTCACATCGTCACAATAATCAAGGAGTATCAATCCTCACCACTGAAAAGTACAGTTTTGTACCTACCATAAATGTAGATGTTCGAAGATCCACATTGCTGCAGTCCTGACTATTGGGTAGTCCGCTGTCCCAGTCGGCCCGAATACCAAAGTATAAGGCTGACGTCGGTCAGAGGCGCATTAGACTGACGTCAGGACGTCAGAGTACAAATGCGCATGACCGACGTCATTTCCTCAGTCTTTTCTTGCCCCAGATGTCAGAAGACCCTAAAAAGATAAGGCCAAACCAAAAACCAACAACACACCAAACACCCCTGTACCAAATATATATACAATATATACAAAGTAAGAAAGGTACAACAATCCCACCCACACAACCACCCCTAAACACAGAGGGGAAGGAGGGAGGGTTGGACTGCAGCAATGTGGATCTTGAACATCTACATTTATGGTAGGTACAAAACTGTACTATGTTCTTCATCTCACATTGCTGCAGTCCTGACTATTGGGTAGAATCCCAAAGCAGAGGTAAGGGAGGATGGCAAATCACAAAGAAGCAGGAGCTGACAACATTCCCTGTAAAATAGCAGTGGCAAAACCAGCCCTAGATTTAGAGTAGAGAGGAAGGTGGTAATGCTTAGAGAATGTATGCACTGAACTCCAAGTAGCTGCCTCTAAAATATCCTTAGTTGCCACCCCCCTTAGAAATGCTGTAGAAGTGGCAGTAGCCCTAGTGGAATGAGGTCTAATCCCAGCTGGAATCTCTTTGCCATGATGGGAGTAACAGAAAGCAATGCAAAACCCAATCCACTTAGAAATAGTTTGTTTTGACACAGGCTTGCCCTGAGAACACAAAGCAAAAGAAACAAACAACTGCTGAGACTGCCTGAAATCCTTAGTCCTGCTTAAATAATAACGCAACTGCCTGTGTACATCTAAAGTATGCAAAATCTTTTCCTCCTTATTTTGGGGAACTGCATAAAAAGTAGGCAAATGAATAGTCTGGTTTAAAGCCACACTAGAAACCACTTTAGGCATAAAGGAAGGATTAGTACGTGAAGATACCCTATCCTTATGGAAAATCAAGAAAGGCTCAACTGCCATAAGGGCCTGCAATTCAGACACCCTTCTTGCAGAGGTAATGGCCAACAAAATGCAGTCTTCCATGACAAATATTTCAATTCAGCAGTAGCTGCAGGCTCAAAAGGTTGTAGAGTGAGTTTCTCCAACACAAAATTGAGGTCCCAAGCAGGAGTAGGAGCTCTACATGGGGGTCTTATATTCTTTGCCCCTCTAAGAAATTGCTTGAACAAAGGATGAGAAAACAATGGTGGGTCACAATCATAGTGAGCTGAAATTGCTGCAGCATGAATCTTAATGGAAGAGAAAGACAAACCTTTGTCCAATAACTCAGTAAGATATTGAAGAGCCACACTCAAATTTGGCTCAGAAACATCCAAATCCTTTGCTGCACACCAAAATAAAAATCTCTTCCATTTTCCCATACACTTTCCTTGTACTAGGCCGTCTGGCTTCCATAATCACATTCAAAACTTGTTGAGGAAGCTGAGACCTGCTATGGTTCAAAACAGAATATGCCAGGCTGTTAGATGAAGAGAGTGAAGCTTGACATTGAGTAGATGCCCGTCCTTCTGAGACAATAGGTGTGGAATCAAGGGTAAGGGCCAAGGAGGCTTCCTTACCAGACTCCTCAGCAATGGGTACCAATGCTGCCAAGGCCAATCTGGAGCTATTAAAATCATCCTTGGCTTGTCTTGTCTGACCTTCAAGAGTACCTTTGGGAGGAGAGGCAGAGGTGGAAAGGCATACACATGAAGATTTTTCCAACTGAAAGAAAGAGCATCCACTTTCCAGGCTGTGTGATGAAACCTTTTCGTGCAAAACTTTGGCAGCTGGTGGTTTAGTGGAGAAGCGAACAGATCTATGTCTGGAGTTCCCCAGGACACTGTCAATGTCTGAAATACATGAAGATCCAGTTTCCACTCGTGGGGATCCATGATTTGCCTGCTTAACACATCTGCTAAGGAGTTCTGTGCTCCTGGCAGAAACCTTGCTTGAAGATTCAGTTGCAAACTGAGAGCAGTCTCCCACAAAATCATTGCTTGCCTGCATAGAGGATAAGAATGTGTTCCCCTTGCTTGTTGATGTACCACATGACAGTTGTGTTGTCTGTCAGAATCAACACCTGTCCTGGAAGAAGTAAATCCTTGAAGGCCATTAATGCAAACTGGACTGCCAACATCTCCTTCATGTTGATATGTAGATGCTGTAGTCTGGCAGGCCACTTGTCTTGTATCCACTTTCCATTCAGATGAGCTCCCCAAGCTGTGTCTGAGGCATCTGTCGTTAAAATCTGACTCGCCTCTGGCCGGGACACAGAGAGTCCCTTGTTTAGGTGACATTCCTGAGCCCACCACAAAAATTCCTTTTGAATGCAAGGTATTATTGGAATGACAGTGTCCAAATCCTGGCAGTGCTGTGTCCATAAATTTTGAGATACCATTGCAGCTTCCTCATATGCAGTTTGGCATTGGGAAGCACCAGAATACAAGATGCCATGAACCCTAAGGCTTGAAGGACTGTCCTTGCAGTCAGCCCGGACTGATGAGATAGTTGATGGAAGTAAAGAAAGATTCTTTTGTTTGTCCGGGGTTAAAAAGGCCATCTGGGTTGCTGTATTCAGTCTCACACCCAGAAAGCACATGTCTTGAGAGGGTACTAGACTGGACTTTATTTCGTTCACAGAATACCCTAGGCATCTTAGCACTGCTATCACATATTCCAAATGCTGAAGAAGCACATCCCTTTCTTGAGCCAGAATCAGGCAGTCGTCCAAATAAGGATAGATTTGTATTCCTTTTAGCCTGAAGAAAGCTATCGCTGGAGCCAGAACTTTTGTGAATACTCTGGGCGCAGTAGATAAGCCAAAGGGCAATGCAGAGAACTGATAATGAAAAGTTCCAGCTTGAAAACGCAGATACTTCCTGCAAACCAGTCTGATAGGAACATGAAGGTAAGCTTCCTTGAGATCCAAAGTTACCATCCAGTGATCTTTGCCCAGCAGAGGTAAAAGCTGTTGTAACGTCAACATTTTGAACTTGGGAATGTCCAGATAAGTGTTGAGGATAGATAAATCCAAAATTGGTCTCCACGTGTTCCCCTTTTTTGGTACTAGGAACAGGCGTGAATAAAATCCTAGGCCTCTTTCTGGCACAGGAACCGGTTGAATGGCCCCTATTTGGAGCAACAGAGAAATTTGTTTGTGCGCCTCTTTTCTTTGTTGAGGAGGAATGTCTGGTATGCCTTTGAAAGGAGGCAAGGTATGGAAATAAAACCTGTAACCGTGGTAAATGATATCCAATACCCATCTGTCTTGGGTAATTAAACTCCAGTTTTCTCTGAAAAGTGCCAACCTTCTTCCCAAAGGTGCTGCCAGACGAGAAGAATCTGGCAGCTGAAAAGGCAGGTCATTGGGTCTGCTTACGAAAGGACTGACCCCTGCCCTCACCAGAAGACTGAGCAGGTGAACTCCCTGTTCTAGGCCTAAAAGAACCCTGAGCTCTGCCCCTACCACGTCTAGACCTACCCCTAGACTGGGAATCATAAGCAGGATATGTCCACCCCTTAGTAGGCCAATTTCTACTAAACTTCGGAGGCTGAACCTGCAAAAAATCTTTAACAGTCTGCATAGACTTAGCCTTGTCTTCCATTGTCTTCAGAACTGCTTCCACAGGCGAACCAAACAACACATCAGATTGTAAAGGAGCATCTAAAATCCTTGTCTTAACATGCTCAGCCAAATTCTGATCCCTCAGCCAGGCGTGCCTGCGAAGAACAGAACCCGTAGCAGCCACCCTCGAAGAGGCCTGTACAGCATCAAAACCACATTGCAAAGAATGCTTACCCACCTGTTCAGAAACATGAACCAAATCCTGCAACTCTTTACACTCAATACCTTCCGCCAGAGCATCTACCTTAGACTTTAATTGTGAAAGGAGATAATTTTGGTATTTCAACATGTGAAACTGGCAATTCAAAGCCCTCATGGCTAAAGTGGAAGAAGTATACACTTTCTTTCCCCATCTACCCAAAGCCCTTGCCTCTTTATCTGGAGGAACAGGATTTTTAACAACAGAAGCTTTAACACCTTTAGGCCCCTGAGAAACAGTTTCTGGGTCTGCCCTAGGACTCTTAAAAAGATACTTATGAGCTTCAGGCACCCTATAATATCTATCCGGTTTAACTGGAGCAGGAGGCAAAGAATCAGGATTCAGAGAAGCCTCTGCAAAAACATCTTCCACCACATTCAGAACAGGAGGAATAGCTAAAGGCCTATGCTGAGGTAGAAATAAAAATTCTCTAAGCCTTTTCCTGGAATCAGAGAAATCCTGACCTTCCCATTTAAAATGCTCCCGCATAGAATGAAGAGTCTCTGAAAAAGAAAAATCCTCAGGAGGAGAAGCAGAAGGAGTAGAATCATCTACATCAGAATCAGAGTAAGGAGAATACTCCTGCAAGTCTTCAGTCAAGACTCAGAAGCATCCGAATACTGCTCAAAACTTCCAAGCTCAGGTTCCACCCTAGGCCTCTTATCAGGAGGGGGCATAGAACCTCTAATCATTGTAATCAAATCTTCTGCCATCTTAAGCATATGCTTCTTAGGTACAGACCCTGAAGAACTAGGGGTAACACCTGAAACAAAACCTTGCCTGCCCCTGGGAGAAGCCTTGGAAACAGCAGGAGGGCCTAACCACCTTAGGAAGGGAGGGAAGAACAGCTACCTGAGAAGCCCCTTCCGCCTGGCCTACCTCCTGAGAGGTCACATCTTGCAGCAATAAAGTCTCTCCTGGGATTCCAAAGAGATTTCTGGCTGAACCTCTGGCTCCACCGAGCCTCTAAAGAACCGGCGTCCGACGGACGTTCTTCCAGCCTAGGCTTAGCTGTTTTGTCCTTGCGCTTTTTGATTGGGAAGCGCGCCGGAGCATCCGGCGGCATTTTATAATTACACCGCTTCCCAACAACTAACCTGGCACAATCTAATCTTCTCTTAATAGTGCGTTTGTTAAACCTAGCACAAGAGCGACAGCCAACAACGTCGTGCTCAGGCCCTAAGCAAGGTATACACAAGGTATGGTAATCCCTATGAGGTATCTGTTTCCCACAAGAAATACAGTTATTCACTTTTTCTGACATCCGGTAAAATACTGAGGCAAGAAAACCAAAATATTCCCCAACGGGGTACTTAGCCAACTTGGATTCGGTCTGAAACTCCGACTTTGGAAAATCTCAGAACGCCAACCTGCACTCGCAAAACTGCTTCTGCATCGGACCATGCGGCAAAAAAGACTGAGGAAATGACGTCGGTCATGCGCATTTGTACTCTGACGTCCTGACGTCAGTCTAATCGACCGTCAGCCTTATACTTTGGTATTCGGGCCGACTGGGACAGCGGACTACCCAATAGTCAGGACTGCAGCAATGTGAGATGAAGAACATCTGGTGAGGATTGAGTTCCTTGATTACTGGCCCAGAGAGGAGACATCACACCCTGTATTCAAAACAGCAAATAAAAAAACATAACAGATACATTACAAAACACTCTCCATGACAATGTAACACTCCCCCTCCCTTATAAGATGTTGGTCATTAAACAAATAAGTTTGTACTACCATGTACATATCAAAATTAACCTAGGGTCAGAGTTAAAACAACTGAAGGTCAGCAACTCTTAAGCTTGACTTTCAAGCCTGTGAATCCTCTCTTTTTTAAATGCCCCACCACTTTTTTTCTTTTATTTCTGAGGCACATCTAAGTCAGATAAAAAGTGGCTTTTCTTGCCAGTATTTTTTCCACTTAAAACACAAGTAATCTCCGTGGTATCCCCGAAGTCTCAAAACAACCCACTAAAGTGTAGTGGGTCCAAAAACAAAACAGTGTAAGAAACTTCTCTTTGTGGAAGATTTTCAGTCCATATATTTCTAGTTAATCACTGTATATTAATCAGATCAGACAACAGTAGTAGAAGTAGAGAATGTAAACTTGTCAAAAGTCAAAACAAAACAAAAAGTAATAATAGAAAATAAATAATTGTACAGCATTACTAAGTATTTGAAAGTAATCCAAACAAGGCAGGCAGTCTGTTTCCAGACTAAATTCCTTTATTAAGTACACAGACAAGCGATCCAAGTAAAACAAAAATAGAGTAATAATTTCCTCACAAGCTTATATATATATATATATATATATATATATATATATATATATATATATATATACATACTTTTTATCAGGCATGGGAGTGGTTTATTGTGCTGTAAAACAAAGTGTTATTGGTACACATGTTAAATTCACATCCCTTCCCCCATCAGTGTGACATTTGAGCTGGTCCTGCTCTACTTAGTAGCTGTCATAATAATATATAACCCTTACGTACTTTAAATAAAGTTTATAATGATGGGTACACCTCTTAGTTAACCAAATTATTAAGTAGATTATTAAGTCTGTGATTTTATCCAAGACAACATACTACATGGCTGGAAATATATCAACTTTAGTTCATTTGGCAATCATAAAATATATACATATATAAATATATACATATACATTTTGCATGTAAAAATCAATTTCTATTTTCATAACCTATTGTTAACAAAGATCGTTTTCATCCTTCTAGACTTCTTCAGGTCTGTGTACAAGAACCCTAAAAACCTATATAATCGTATAATTAGTATTGTTATTACACATCATTTTGAATAAAGTGGAAAAAAGAACCAGAAAAACAAAGTAAAAATAAGAAAAAATGTATGTATGATGATGGAAACAAAATATACACTTAAATTTCAACTGATTTAAAATGGTATTTAAAACAAATTTGTAGAATAAAATAAAATAAAATAAAATTAGTCATGTAAACAATGTGGCAATTTTCTAAGTTCCAGTGCACTTTTAATTGAACAGTAGTAGTTTAGTCCAGGCTTCCTAAAACAGTTCAGCAGTAATTGCCACAAGTTCATGTTTCTCCAGAATATTCGGGATGTCTCCTTCAAGATCACCCATGTCTATGCGATCCAGGATCTGGAACTTAAAAGCTGTGTGTCTTTTATGAAGAGAAAGGTGTTTGGCTAGTGCATTATTTTTACATCCAGAGCGGATTTCTGACAGATGACATGAAATCCTATGCTTGAGTCACACGTACTCTTTAAATTACTTGTCAGACACTTACAAATGAACACATTTAACACAAGTCACTTCTGCACTCTCGAAAAAGGGTTGACATAACATAAAGGCTCAAGTAACATTTGCTTTTTGCAACATTTGTAGCGATATTGTAGAATACAACTCCCCTAGGATGCATAGCAACATATACAGCCCATAACATAATTTATGCAGGTCCCTATTGCAATGTCATGCATACTTAATGAGCATTTATTACATACATAATCACTGAGCCAGGCTGGTTATAAATACTCATTAAAAGCTACCTATGACTGCAGCTAACTAAAAACACTGAAACACAGGGAAAACAACAAGACTTGCACAATAATACGAAGCCACATACCACTCAACTGCCCCTTTCTCATGTTTAATGTTGCTGATTTAGCCTACATTTTTGCTCTGCTCCATGTAAAACTTTTGATAAATTACTGAGGATTACAGTCATAGTAATGCCATATCATTAGAGTTTCATACTTGTTATTGTTCCAAAAATACATTTTGATATATAATTTTAATTATTTTTTATGTGAATTAAGAGTAATATTAAAATAGTACCGCGGTGATGCAGCGGTTAGCATTGCTGCCTCACAGCAAGAGGTTCTCCGGTTCGATCCTCAACTGGGGTGCCTTCTGTATGGAATCTGCATATCCTCCCTGTGGTTGCGTTGGTTTCCTCCCATATCCCAAAGACATGCTGTAGGTGGATTTGATACTCTAAATTGGCCCTAGGCATGAGTGCATGCGTGTTTGTGCCTTCCGTGGAAGGTTGGGAGTCGGTCTGGCAACTCGACACAGTAAAATTCACTGCCAATCAAGAGCGGACAGGTGATCTGCTGTGGCGACCCCTAACTGGTAAAAGCCGAAGAAGAAGAAGATTAAAAAAGTCCCTAACTTTGGAATCTTTGCCCACTCGCTCATTTCTGGATTTGTCCTGAATTCTTAAGAAAAGAAGTTGAGAGAAGCTACTTTTGTTTGCCTGTTAAAATGTTATTACAAGTACAAAACACTGAATGTTTCTTTGAAGGTTCCAATAATCAAGCTGGAAAAAAAGTCTTAAGATTCAAAGAGTCTCTTTCTCTTTGAGTTATAAGAATATTAAACTACATATTTACATGAACTGCCTGAACAGTTCAATTAAAATTTTTACCAACAAGCAATTCTGAAGCACCAGGATGTTCTGCATCAAATCAGTACAGTAATATGACTTAACTTACCTTCAACTGCAAACCGATCACCTCTGATACCCACCAAAATGGGAAGAAAAATACATTGAAGTACAGTGACATCTGCAGAGGTAAGCTGGAAATTATTTCATTTCCTGTTAAAAGAAATAACAGTGATTAAGTTCTAAGATGTACTTGGGTCTTGGCCAATATTTACACCCCCCCCCCACACACACACACGCACGCACACACATATGCATGGCACAATCTTGGCCAATATTTACCACACACACACACACACACACACACACACACACACACACACACACACACACACACACACACACGCACACACGCACGCACACACACACACAGCAGACTTTTCTGTTGCAATGTGTCAGTTACAATTAATTCTAAGTTAAGACAATTTCTAGTGGTCACTGGCTTTCACCACACTTAAGACTCATCTCATCTTGTAATTCAAGGGACTGTACACAGCTGTGTAGAAAATTTCCAAGAAGGATTCAATGCAGCTACTATAAACTATGCTTTCAAAGCCAAACCTTTTTTTTAAAACAAATGTCTGGTATTTCCTTTCTACTTCATCTGTCTGTCTACACTAACGTGGCACTGTACATTTCTTTACCTAATAATAACTATTGTAATTATTTGATATGAAATAAAATGAAAAGCTTAAAGATACAACAGTTTCAAAAGCAATAATAACCACAAGATAAAAATGACTTCCTTCCTACCTACCAAAAGGAAAAAGTAAGCCTTCTTCTAGCCACAGGTACCTCTCTGCAGTCACAGTGTGAAGAAAAATGCTATCCAGCTGAAGATATGTAAAGTATTCACCCTGTTGCATACTTTGTTTAACAGTGTTGGAAAAGATGAAAGAGATGGTGTCTGCCTAGAAATAAAAGAGAAGCATACTAATGGGACTAAGAAACAAATCCTACAACTATAAGATGTGTGGAGAGCTGTAGATAACCAATGCATACCAAAATAACAAATATCATGTCTTTGAACGTGGCTCTGGCACACCCATCCTGCTGAAAACACAGATAAGCAATACAAAACAAAACATTGCCCTGGGGAAGGGAGAAAACTCGCCATGTGTGTCACGGAAAGGCCATTGGGATTTCCTGAACCACATCTTTCCTCTTCTCTGATTCCTAGAGTAGGAACGTTGGGGAGTGGAAAAATGTACACCCACAGCAGACAGAGTCTTGCCTTCCTTCTCACACCTGGCTAGTGTGTCTTTAGCCTTTGGACCAAAAAGAGAGGCGGTGTCAAGAGACGCGTTGATGAAGGAAGACGTGAAAGGGTCTGCAAAGTTGCACAAGCGCAGCCAGGCGTGACATCTCATGACAATACCTACACACGATGCTCTAGCCGCCTCTTTGGTTGTATGGGAAATCGACCGCATGGACGAGACACGGATTTCAGGGTGGCAAGTTGTGAGGCAACTTTGTCACGTACCTCATCAGACACAGCTCCTACCAAAGCTCCTGAGAGTACCGTGATCAGGTCTCTCCGGAGACGGGTAAAATGTGCCAAGTAGTTCAAAGACCAAATGGCAAAGATCGATAGGCATAAACCCGCTTCCCTAACCTGTCCATCATCAATGACTCCCTGTTTGGAGGATGGAAAGCAGGACTCTCCTTTGTGAGTTCTTTCTTCATGGCCGCCATCACAACCATAGCGTCTACTGCCGAGCCTTTGCACCAATGTGTGTGATCCTCTGGAGGGGAGAGTATTTTGTCCAGTCTCCGCGGGATTGGCTCAAGGATGTCAGGAGTCTTCCAAGCGCGCTGCACAATGAGTTTGACTAACTCATCTACAGTCGGGGTCACCCAGGAAGTAGAGGGTCGAGTACGGAAAGCCTGCAAGAATACAGATTCCTCAGAAGGGGGGATGGTGGATTTCTAGTCACCCCTCTGTTTCAGCATCTCCAGTATGTCTCCAAAGGAGACATCCTCAGGGGGCGACTGTGGAGACCCACCACCCTCATCGTAATCCGCATATTCGGGGAGATTCCTTAGGAGAATCATTGTGCTTCTTCTTGCACGACCTCTTCAGGGGGGCATCTGAACAGGACTCCTAAGAGATGGTGCCCTGCAGTAGGGTTTATTGTTGCTCCCGTGCCCGATGTCCCAGCGTAGTGGATTGTGTCAGCTGCGAACCAGAAGGCATGGATAAGTGTCATTCGGGCGCCGAAAGGGCCAACTGTGAACCTGCTAAGGTGAGTGCCCTTCTCCATAACCTGGAAAGCAGAGCCGCCCAAAAAGGGATGGGAGCACAGAACCGAGAAGGACAACTTCAAAACCGGGGTCACACCCCGCTCCGACGAGCCTACCTCCAAAGAAGAAGCCGTGAGAGGACTTTGAGCTGCCAGAGCAACCAGAACTGTAGACAGTGGCGAAGGAAAAAAAAATCGGTGTCGTACTAGGGGTCACGGTCTTACAGAGCTTGTATTGGGGTTTAACTTTTAAGTGTGGTACCCCCAAAGCAATAGACACAGGAGAGATGGATATCAGAGTTTGGCATCTTCCTGCCACATTTATCACACTGTTTGAAATCAGTAGTGCTGTTTTTGTCCACCATTATACTAATATCCAAACAACAGTACCAACAGAAATGACAAAACAGCAATTTAACAGTAACAAATATATACTGTTGCAGGCTTTCCGTACTCAACCCTCTACTCGACCCTCTACTTCCTGGCCTAGTAGCACCACATGAAGCATCAGAGACCATACAGGTGCAACTAACCATAGGCAAAACTGCTATACAACTGGTAGCATGTTACAGACAACCCTCCCAATCTCAGGAACCCCACTCAGCCTTCCTGAAGACATTGGAGGATATGAATGTATCACAAAATACCATCATACTGGGAGACTTCAACTACCCAAACATAGATTGGGTACATTATTCTAGCCCTAACACCCTAGCCCAAAGTTTCCTGGAATTCATAAATTCAAATGCACTGGAACAACTAGTCACCTCTCCCACTAGGGAGATAATATACTAGACCTGATCATCACAAACATGGGGACAAAATGCACCACACCGAGGTATACCCCTCACTAGTGAGATCTGACCACAAACTAATCACCCTGGATATACATATCCCACCTCCACCCCCAGCAAAAAAAGACCACAGTGAAAAACTTCTCAAAAGCAGACTTCACTCTTCTTAAGACTGAGATGGTATCCTTTAAGCCCACTGGGCCAGTGGATACCACATCCCACAATGCCAAATCCTTCACAAATGCTTTCTATGGACATCTCCAAGAATGCATGGATCATGCAATCCCAAATAAATCCAAGTCCCTCTCCACCAAAGGCAAGCGTCCTGTCTGGTGGACCTCAGCCATTAACAAATTGTATAACAAAAGAAGGAAGCTACTGCATGTCAGAGCAAAATCCCATAAAGGGAAGATATCTCTGATCAACATTAGCAGAAAACTACGTTCTCTCATAAAAGCATCCAAGGCCAACTTTGAGAGAAAAATCGCTAAGGACACTAAAGATAACCCCAAAGCCTTCTTCAGCTATGTTAGAAACCTGGGCGGAAACCCTCAGATATGCTCAGAGTTAGTTCACAACAACAAAAAATACACTGAACCCACAGATATTGCCAACATTCTGGCTGACAGGTTCAGTGCAAATTTCTCCCCTCCCTCACCCCCAAAAGAAGAAATACTTATCCCAGCTGAATGTAATCTCCCTGTCATCTCAGATGTCCAAGTGAGAACCGCCTCAACAAAGCTAAAAACACAGCATCAATGGGACCTGATGGTATCCCGGGTTGCGTGCTACGTGAACTCCAAGAGGAGCTAAACCTGCACATAAAAATGCTATTTAACCTTAGCCTTACTACAGGATATGTACCTGAACACTGGCGTACAGCAACAGTGGTCCCACTCCACAAAGGGGGTACCTCTACAGACCCTGGGAACTACCTCCCCATAAGCTTAACCAGCCTGGTCTGCAAAGCTATGGAAAGAATCATTATGGAACTCATAAACAGAGACATAGGGGACCTACAGACACTTGACCCCACCCAGTTCGGCTTTGTAAAGGGCAGATCCTGCCTTTTGAACCTGGTTGACTTTTTCGAAACAGTCACTAGAGCCATTGATGAGGGCAAACAGTCCATACAGCCTACCTGGACTTGGCTAAGGCCTTCGACACAATACCCCACTCAGGCATCATAGATAAGTTCAACAGCTTAAACGTAAACCCTTAAGTCACTAGATGGGTTGCAAACTGGCTAAAGGACAGAACCCATAAAGTTAAAATCGATGGAGCAATGTCAGACTCAAAGCCAGTCACAAGTGGTGTCCCACAGGGATCTGTCCTGGGTCCCCTCTTGTTCGGCATTTATTTCTCAGATGTTAAAGCAAACATGGGAGGGTTGTGGCTGACAAAGTTCGCAGATGACTGCAAACTAGGCGCCATAGTCGATACACCAGCAGACACATACATCCTACAAAAAGGCCTCACAGAAACGGACAACTGGTGCCGGAGTCACGGCCTTAAACTAAATGCCAAAAATGTATAGTCATCCCCTTTGGGAAAAACAAAGTACCCACAAATTATCACATAGACAGCAACCCACTGAGTATGGAGAAAGTAATCAGAGACCTGGGGACCCAAGTCGACAGCGACCTCTCATTTGACACCCATGTTGCCAAAGTGGTTAGAAAAACATTCTACCTTGCACACCTCATCATGAAGGGATTCACATCCAGATCCAAGGATGTCATTGTACCCCTATACTCCTCCCTCATCAGACCCATGATTGAGTACAATGCCCCATTTGGTATGTACCTCACCCGGCATTTGCAACAGCTGGAGAGAACACAAAAGTACCTCACCAAGAGGATCAAGGGTTTCCAACATATGTCTTATTCTGCCAGACTAAAGAAACTTCAGCTCTATTCAGTAGCATACCGCCTGCTCAGAGGTGATCTCTGCCTGACGTACAAGGCCATGTCCAATCAGGAT
>NC_056743.1:1198525264-1198582764 GCF_019279795.1 Protopterus annectens | reverse complement strand
TGAGCCTCATGAGCCTGCCAAGTACCTTGGGCTGTCCGTCCCTGATAATGCCCCTCCCACCCAATCAGGGAGGTGTCCGTGGTCACCATTGTGACTGGAGAGGGAAGAACAAATGGGCGGCCCACAGTCACGGTCTCCGACACTAGCCACCAGTGCAGGTCTTTCTTGCAAGAGTCTGTAATCAAGACTAGATGATTCAAGGGTAATTCCTGAAAGGTCCATTACGTGAATAGCAGCCACTGAAGAATGCGCATGTGGGATCTCGCAAGGGGTATTGCAATAATTGCTGCTACCATTGTGCCGTGCAGTTTGAGAATCTGTGATGCTGGTACTTTTCGCTTTGACAGGAGATCCACAATCTGTCATTGGAGGACAATAACTCTTTCGGGAGGGAGCTTCAGGGACATGCTGACCGTGTCTAAGTCTGCTCCTATAAAGACTGTATGCTGCAACGGCAATAAGGCAGACTTTTCTAAATTTATCGTAATGCCCAGCTGTGAACATAGATCTCTGGTAGCGTCCCTTGCCCGAATAAGCTGATGCCTGGGGGGGGTTAAGGAGCCAGTCGTCCAAGTAAGGAAACACTTGGATTCCTGAATGTCTCAAGTGAGCCATGACCACTGCCATGCATTTGGTTAACACTCTGCGGGCTGTAGTGAGACCAAGGGTAGTACCCGAAACTGGAAATGACTGGCTCCCAGCCGGAAGCGCAGATGATCCCTGGATGGCCTGGTCATTTTGATATGGTAGTACGCATCCTGTAGATCGATAGGGCATATCCAACCATCCTTCCCTAAAAATGAGAGAATGGACTCAAGCGTGACCATCTGGAACTTTGTCTTCACCACATACTTGTTGAGCCTGCTGAGGTCCAGAATAGGTCTCCAGTCCCATGTCTTCTTTGGTACCAAAAAAAAACCTTGAGTAAGTTCCGGATCTTTGCTGGTCTGCTGGGACTGGCTGAATGACTCTTTTTTGCAATAGTTTCTGGACCTCTACTGATGCTACATACCATAGACTGGGTGGAACGTCTGGGATTCCTTTTGTTGGTCTGGGGTAAGAGTGAAAGGGGATGGAATATCCTCTGGATGTAATGTCTTGTACCCATTGGTCTTCTGAGATATTTAGCCAGGCGCCTGGGTACAAAGACAAATGTCCCCCGACTGCCTCCAGAGCAGGACAGTCGGGCCTCCTTTCAGGAGCACTGATAGGGTTTCCCAAGGAACTGATCCCTGTCTCCCTGGTTCTGCTGACCCCCTCTGCCATGTGGGCATCGTCTTCCACTATTGCCTCCCCTTCTGCCCCTGGAGGAGGCTTCACCTTGTGAGTTCGGAAAGGCTCCTTGGGTCTTACGGAACCACATTTTCCCACCCCGTTGACCTTTTGGATAAGGTCTAGTAGGGGTAGAAAAACGGACTCCAACGGCAGACAGAGTCTTACAGTCTTGCTCATATCTGGTGAGGGTCTTTTTTACTTTTCGTCCAAATAAGGAAGAACCATCGAAAGGGGCATTCACAAACGACGACTTAAAAGGCTCCGCAAAAGAACATAAGCGCATCCAGGAATGTCTCCACAGAGCAATTCCTGTACCTGCAGCCCTATTCGTTCCATCAGCTGCGTAAGATACGAGATGCATGGACGAGTTTACAATGGAATTCAGGGTAGCAAGCTGAGACATCACCTTGTCCACCACTGAGTCGGCTACTGCACTCTGGTGTGTATCTCCGAGCTCCTTGAGAAGATCTCTCTGTAGACGTGTGAAGTGGGTCAGGTAGTTCAATGACCGAAGTGCAAAGGTTGTAGAACTGAACATGCGCTTCCCAAATCTGTTCATTATCCTTGACTCTCTATTAGGAGGATGGACAGACATAAAAGTCTCAGACATCTCCTTTTTAGTGGCTGCCGTTACCACCATGGCATCAACGGGTATGGGTTTAGATAAAAAGGCCTTGTCATGGGGTGCTGATATGTACTTGTTTGGCCTTCTAGGAACAGACTCCATAGAATCTGGTGACTCCCACGCTCTTGAAGACAAAATATCCATTAACTCATCAAAGGGCGGAGACACCCAAGAGGTGGAGGGTCGGTACTCGAAAGACTTCAGGAGCACCGATTCATCCTCGGTAGGGTTTTGGGGCTGCCAGTCCCCCCTCTGCTTAAGGATCTCAAAGATATCCCCGAAGGAAATATCCTCAGAGGGGGACCTTGGGGACCATTCTGATTCCTCCAAATCTGTGTCCGACATGATGGATTCCTAAGGGGAATCTAGATGTTTCCTTTTACATAGCCTCTTCTGAGGAAGCTCCTCAGTGGGAATCTCTGGGGCGGTCTCGGAAGAGCAGGGTTCCCCCAAAGGGGCGTCCTGAGGCTCTGGGTCCCTACGCTTATGGTGAACCTGTGGTAGCAGAGAAGAAGCTGGCACCTTTCGGGAGGAGGTGGCCATATCAGAGGGTGTGGAAGTCCTGGGGGACAAAGCCTTCCTCATGGCAGTGAAGGCCCCACGGCTCCGATGCGAGGAAGCACCCGGGTTCAAAGACACCGAAGACTCCTCCCACACCAGAAACGCCGGCTACGAGCCCGCGGTAGGAGCCGAAGCCCCAAGAGGAAGAGTCGGAACCGACGTTATCAACTCGACTCCCCCCTCCCAGAACTGACAGGAGAGTGTCGGCTCCCAGATTCCACCGCCGGAACAGAGGATATCAGGGTGGTCAGTACCGACAGGTCAGAAGTGAGTGTCGGCACTGACGGCTCCACCAATGACTGAATGGCCCCCTCCGGCTACAAAATCTCGATTCGAGTCGGAGGAGGAGCAACAACAATAGGAACGGACTTTGTCGGTTCCGAAGCAGCTGGAGTCGAAACCGACAAAACTTTGGCAAGTGCCGGATCCTGTAAAAGTCTCCGCAACACTCGGTCCACATCCGAATCCGAAAGTCTGGAAGCCCGAGAGGAGACCACTGACAGAGCCGGTGACCATAGAATCGGGGACCTCAATGTAGGAATACTGGTTCCAAGAGTGGGGACTTGCTCCTACCAGCAACCTGAACGGCTGGCTCCAATGACACTGAAGCCGAGACCGTAGCCTTTTTTGTAGATTTCAACACAGAAGAACCCTTCGGAGCCAAACCAGATGAAGAGGCTGGAGAGGAGGGTTTTGGTTGACCAGGAGCCGAATCCAGGTTGGATTGAAAGGCCAACTTAATTAACCCCCGCTCCACTAACTTGCACTTCCTCTCAGCCAGCACCCTGGAACTAGAGCCAAGGCAAATTGCACAGACCTCTTGTAAGTGTACCTCACCCAAACAGTACACGCAAGTAGAGTGCCCATCTGTAATGGACATCTTCTGGTTACATTTTGGGCACCTCTTAAAACCAGATTTTGCCTTTTCTGACATGTTAAAGTATAGTCACACAATAACCAAAAAAATAAGCCTGACCGGCTAAGTATAAGAAGGCAGCTAACTTTAAACTGTAAAGAAACCCTACAAGCTAAGGAAAACAAAAGGGCTAAAAAATGGCCAAAGCCTAACCAGCTAACAACAAAAAATTGCACCAAAAACTGCAAAGCCTAACTCGGCTTGGGATAGAGCTACCAGAAAAATAGGGCCAAGCCCAACAAGAGAGAAAAAAATAAGCTAACTGCTAACTATAAAAATCCAAAAAGAAAAGGATTAACAGAAAAACAGCACAATCTATAAACTATCTGACTAACAAAGCAATTAAACTTTTTGAAATTTGCCACTGAAAAATACACAAAACTTATCTCTCCAACGGCCAAGAGCTGTAGAGATCACCCGATCAGTTACAGCAGCAAACTAGATCTGGGGAATGTAGTGGTGCATTGTGGGATAGGGCTTTGGCCTTGAGCTGTTTTGAGACCTCGAGCTTTGCTATTTGGCCGAATCGGAGCCGATGGTCGGCTCCAAACCCATCAGTAAGAAAGAAGGCGAGATTAAACAACTTCACATCAATATTTTCCCCCTGCAACTACCACACCCCCTGCAACATAAATATACTTACTCCGAGATCGGTGTATAGTGAAGAGAACGGTAATGTACATCACTATACACTGAGGAGCGGGAACATTACCGTTCACTTCAATGTAGCGCAATCTCAGAGTTAGTATATTTAAGTTGCAGGGGAGATGGAGGGTGCAGGGGGATATATATATATATATATATGTATATATATATATATATATATATATATATATATATATATATATATTTTTTTTTTTTTTAGTTCACTTCTTAGTTTCAAGATTCTGGCCTTGATTTTATGAATCTCGAGATTATGAAATTTCGAAATTAAGAAGTGGACCCATATAAATATATAAATAAATTACCAAAGGGTAAGGGAAAGAGCAGGTAAGGGTGATAAAGGATAATGAAGGAAACGTACTCACAAGCGAGGAGAGTGTGTTGAACAGATGGAAAGAGTACTTTGAGGGGCTGATGAATGAAGAGAATGAGAGGGAGAGAAGGTTGGATGATGTGCGGATAGTGAATCATGAAGTGCAGTGGATTAGCAAGGAGGAGGCAAGGATAGCTATGAAGAGGATGAAGAACGGAAAGGCTGTTGGTCCAGATGACATACCTGTGGAAGCATGGAGGTGTTTAGGTGAAATGGCAGTGGAGTTTTTAACTAGATTGTTTAATGAAATCTTGGAAAGTGAGAGGATGCCTGAGGAATGGAGAAAAAGTGTTTTGGTACTGATTTTTAAGAATAAGGGTGATGTGCAGAGCTGTAGTAACTACAGAGGAATTAAATTGATCAGTCACAGCATGAAGGTATGGGAAAAAGTAGTGGAAGCTAGGTTAAGAAGGGAGGTGAGGATTAGTGATCAGCAGTATGGTTTCATGCCTGGAAAGAGCACTACAGATGCGATGTTTGCTTTGAGAGTGTTGATGGAGAAGTACAGAGAATGTCAGAAGGAGTTGCATTGTGTCTTTGTAGATTTAGAGAAAGCATATGACAGGGTGCCTAGAGAGGAGTTGTGGTATTGTATGAGGAAGTCGGGAGTGAAAGAGAAGTATGCAAGAGTGGTACAGGATATGTACAAGGGTAGTGAGACAGCGGTGAGGTCTGCGGTGGGAGTGACGGATGCGTTTAAGGTGGAGGTGGGATTACATCAAGGTTCAGCTCTGAGCCCTTTCTTATTTGTAATGGTGATGGACAGGTTGACAGACGAGATCAGACAGGAGTCCCCGTGGACTATGATGTTTGCAGATGACATTGTGATCTGTAGTGAGAGTAGGGAACAGGTGGAGGAGACCCTGGAGAGGTGGAGATATGCTCTAGAGAGAAGAAGAATGAAGGTCAGCAGGACTAAGACAGAATATATGTGTGTGAATGAGAGGGAGGATAGAGGAATTGTGAGGATGCAGGGAGTAGAGGTGGCAAAAGTGGATGAGTTTAAATACTTGGGATCAACAGTTCAGAGTAATGGTGAGTGTGGAAGAGAGGTGAAGAAGAGAGTACAGGCAGGATGGAGTGGGTAGAGAAGAGTGTCAAGAGTGATTTGTGACAGACGAGTACCAGTACGAGTGAAAGGGAAGGTCTACAAGAGGGTAGTTAGACTAGCTATGTTATATGGGTTGGAGACAGTGGCACTGACAAAAAGGCAGGAGTCAGAGCTTGATGTGGCAGAGTTGAAGATGTGAAGATTTGCACTGGGTGTGATGAGGATGGACAGGATTAAGAATAAATATATTAGAGGGTCAGCCCACATTGGAAGGCTTGGAGACAAAGCCAGAGAGGCAAGATTACGTTGGTTTGGATATGTGCTGAGGAGGGATGCAGAGTATATTGGGGAAAAGATGCTAAGGATGAAGCTGCCAGGTAACAGGAAAAGAGGAAGGCCTAAATAAGGTTTATGGATGTGGTGAGAGAGGACATGCAGGTGGTTGGTGTGACAGAGCAAGATGCTGAGGACAGGAAGAAATGGAAACATTTGATCTGCTGTGGCGACCCCTGACGGGAGCAGCCGAAAGAAGAAGAAGGAGGGAAAGGGAGGGGTTATACCAATGATGGTACTAAGAAATACCAGAAAGGTAAAAAGGGATGAGATCTGAGGAGATGAGCACTATGGGTAACCTTAGCTCGAGAGGTTTTGGCTGGAGCAAGCTTATTATATCAGCTGAGTCAGTTCCGAGGACGGAACCAAGACCCATCCATCATGAATGAATGAATGATTAACAACATCAGATAAAATGTTTGGTATTTCCTTTTTCCTTCATATGTCTGTCTACACTAACATGGCACTGTATATTTCTTTACCTAATAATTACTGTAATTATTTGATATGAAATAAAATAAAAAGATTAAAGATACAACAGTTTCAAAAGCAACAATTACCACAAGATAAAAATGACTTCCTACCTACCTACCATAGGAAAAATAAGCCTTCATCTAGCCACAGATACCTTTGCAGTGAAAGTATGAAGAAAAATCCTAGCCAACTGAAGATAAGTATTCACTCTGTTGCATATTTTGTTTAACAATGTTGGAAAAGATGAAAGGGATGGTGTCTGTCTAGAAAGAAAGAAATGCCTAATAATGTGACTAGGAAACAAATCCTACAACTATAGGATGTGTGGAGAGCTGTAGATAAACAATGCATACCAAAATAACGAATGTCATGTCTTTGAATATGGCTCTGGCATACACATCCTGCTGAAAACACAGATCACAATACAAAACATATTCAAGCAGCCGTTTCCCTACTGACCTCATTAAGTAAGTCAACATAAATTATGTGATCCTCTATCCCCACACCAATAGCATTAACAAAGATAAAGATGGATTCAGAGCGGAAATGATTTAAAATATGGATGCACTTTGAAAAAGCATTAAGAGTGCTGGTCACAACAGAAGACAAGGAGGGAGAAAGAGGAGGGAGAAAATACTAAAGAAGTAGGCTATCACCAAACAGAGAGAAAAAAAGGGAAAGTATTACTCCTCCAAATAGACAGCAAGGTTTCTCCAGGAAGAGAGCAACATGCAGCTATGAATATAACATCTCCACAAAACAGGGGCAGAAATTGTAGAAAACTTAAGCACTCAAATATCTTGGACAAAAATTTTTCAAAGAGAGCTTCTCAAAAAATGTACAGTAAATGAAAATTATTGGCACACACCATAAGGCTGGATCTGCAAATGGAACTCTTTAGCTGTAACAGCTGACAGGACTTGGGCAACAGAACTAACTGGCACATGCATCTTTGATGGTTGATGACTCCACCACATCCCATAATGCACTGCTTCCCACTGGTCCAAGCAAAAGTGACATACCAACAAAACATTGCAGCATAGGAAAGGGAAACTTGAGCACAGTTGCTTCTATCTACTTTTACAGTAGCTGCCCATAACTTTGTCCATCATACTGCACAGCTCCTGCTTCAGAATAGGACAGAGTGCCCACATTGCAATCCTAAGGGTATGCCCTAAGGAACATAGCCCTGATCTCTAAAGCCCCAAAGGAAAAACATACATCTGGAAGTGATGCCCATCTTACAGTAATTTCTAAACTACTATGGGATGACCAAGCAGTTGCTGCACAAATACTATCCAAAGTACTCTTTCAAAAGAAAGAGAGTAACTGTGGCATGGCTGGTAAAAAGTGATTTTGAGTAGAATGTAATATTTTTTTCTACTTGCCAAACAATAAAACAATACAATTATAAACCCATACTGATAGGCACCATTTACTTACTGCCTTGCCTTTATGCACCCTAGTAAATGACACAAAAAGCTAAACACCTTTGCAGAAGAACCTACTTGTTTTTACATAATATCAGAGACGTGTATTCTATGCATGTATTTAAAAAAAAAAGGTACTTGCCCTGAAAAGAAAAAAAACAAAGGTGAGCTGAGAGGACTAGAGTAGTTTCTGTGACTACTTCAATCTAAGAACAGAATAAGAAGTGAGAGAATGCTATCTTTGACATAAGGGTCTCTCTCATAGGCTTACTTCAGGGTTTGGCCTCTTAGGCAGTAAAAAACAGAGTCATTGAAATCAAATGCAAACACATTATCTCCCATCCAGTAATCAAGTTTGCTTTTAAAACACTCAATATTAGGTGACAACCTAATATCAGTTGGTATATGATTCTAGGAATTGTTTTAAGTTAATGTAATTCCATCTTAATTATGTTTTACAATAAAAATTATTAAAAATTGATACATCAGTGTCTTCTCATGTTAACAGAGACTGGTATTATATACAAGTTGTACATATAGAATTTTTAGGGATGAATTGTTCCTTATTAACTCTTACTGTTGTAAACCTATAATGGAGTGTAAATAAATTTACATATATCAGAATAAGATAAGCAATGAACTGAGGGTATTTGTTTTGTAAATTTTAACTGAAAAGACTCCAGTACCACTAATTGGTTTCTATTATATTCTACTACAGGTCAGATGTTCATCTTATATAAATTAACCAGTCTTTCTTCATCTGGTGTAGATAAAAAGATCTAAACATGCATTCCACTGATAATAATGTTTATGTACAATAAAATAAGTACATGAGATAAAATAAACAAATCAGATATGTATATACCTAAATCATTACTGCAGTTTCAGACAAAAATATTACTGAATGCATTTGGTCTTATTCCAGGATTTTCAAAATAAAGAAGTTATGTTCTTGCCATAACTTTCCATCTGTGTTGTCAATCTTCATTCATTCTTGACGAGTGAGACTCTGTTTCGATCCTCAGAACTGGCTCGTCCGTTAAACAGCTTGTGCCAGACAAAGATGAGCTAAGACTCTACCCACAATACTCCTCTCTCCATTTCCTCAGATACAATTTGCAGCCAAATAGTATGGCAGAAGAACTATATAAAGGTAGAAGCCATAGCCAAGGTGAAACCTATAGCTCCCAGAACCATAGTCCAATCCTCCAGGAAATCTGTAGGAGGAAGGAGGGTGGGATGTCAAGAATGAATTAAGATCGACAACACAGATGGAACGTTATGGTAAGAACATAACTTCTTTATCTGATGTTGTCAATCTTCATTCATTCTTGACGAATGGGACAGAATCCCCAACTAGTTTAGGTCTTGGGTGGCCTTATGGAAGGATATTCCTGACAGCCATAAAGCCAAAAGATGCTCTTCCCCTGGAGACCATATCCAGTTTGCAATGAGTGATAAAGGTATGTGGAGTAGCCCATGTTGCGGCTGCACATATTTCATCCATCGCCACCCTAAAGTGAAAAACAGCTGACATGGCTATTGATCTGGTGGAATGCGCTTTAGCAGGCACAGGTAACTTG
Source organism: Protopterus annectens (assembly GCF_019279795.1). Lineage (NCBI taxonomy): Eukaryota > Metazoa > Chordata > Ceratodontiformes > Protopteridae > Protopterus > Protopterus annectens. Next base: position 1,198,573,480 of record NC_056743.1, on the reverse strand, counting down.
TGGTTATGATTGTGAATGAAGGTAACACAATCTCTTAGCCATCTTGATAGTGTAACTTCTGAGACAGGCCCTCCCAGAGTTAGACCTGAAAAGGAAACAAATAACCAGTCCAATTTCCTAGACTCTTTGGTTGTGTCAAGATAGAAGCATAATTGTCTGTTAACATCCAGTAAGGAAAAACAGATATTTGCCTTTACTGGAGAAATTGGGGAAGAAAACTGGTAAATCAATAGCTTGATTAATATTAGATTCTGAGATCAACTTAGGAAGAACGTAAGGGTTGGTTCTCAATGAAACCCTGTCCCTATGAAAAAACAGATAAGGGAGCTTCACACACAAGGCTTGAATCTCAGAAACCTTCCCGGCAGAAGTAATGGCTACTAGAAAAAAAGTTTTCCACGGCAGAAATTTCAGATGGCAAGTCGCTGCTGGTTCAAAGGGCTGGAGCACCAAAGACTGCAAAACCAAAGTCAGAACCCCTGGAGCTACAAGGTCCTTGAATTGAGGCTTTATATGCAAGACATCTTTAAGAAAAACTTTGTATAAGTGATGGGAAATTAAAGAATGATCATCGTAGTCACTGTGGAAATTAGAAATGGCCGCTAACTGAACTTTGACGGTGGAAGTAGAAGCTCCCTGATAAAAAGGGAAGTTAATAATTCTAAAACTTTCTCAAAAGGTGCCGAAAAAGGGTCTAGATTACTTGTAACAGCTCAAATTAAAAATCTCTTCCATTTGCTAAGATAAAGTTTCCTGGTGGATGGTTTATGAGAAGACAGAAGAATTTTTGTTTTCAGGAATCTATATTACTCTGCCTGGCAACTAATGGAATTGGAAGAACCAAGCTGTCAGCTTGAGGCTGCAAAGATCTGGGTGCACTAGTCGCTCTAGATGAGATAGCAAGTCTGGAACTAGGTCCAGAATCCATGGACGGTGAATCAGGTGAAGCCAGAGAAAGGGGAGCCAAAGTTGTCGAGGCCAAAAGGGTGCAATGAGGATCACTTTGCTTCTCAAACTTTAGGTTTTCTTCAAGAACAGGGGAATGAAGGGGAAAGGTGTAGAGATGTTCCGTGGGCCAGTCGAGAATGAGAGCGTCTCTCGGGGACTCCCCCCTGAAAGGGGGAATTAGGGCAAAATAGCTGCTGCATTTTATGTTCACTGGGGAAGCAAAGAGGTTGCAGCAAGGCTGGCCCCATCGACGAAAAATTTCCATCACCATCTTGGGCTTCAGAGACCACGCATGAGGCAGGAGAATGCATCTGCTCAGTTTGTCTGCTATCACATTGGAACTTCCAGAGATATGCGCTGCAACTAGAAAGTGGTTGGAAGATATAACCAATTGCCATATCCTGACAGCTTCCCAGCACAGTGGGTAAGATCTGGTTCCACCCTGTTTGTTGATGAGTCCATATTACCTAATCGAAACTGCTAAACATCGAACACAGTTTCATCAATCACTACACATCGAACTACCATTTATGTGAACGGCCAATTCAGAGATTTTTTTCCTAGGGGGAAAAAAAAACACTTGGCCAACCAGAAATGACACACCATTTCAAACACACCCCCCCTAACTAAATATACCAACTCTGAGATCAGACTACAGTGGAGAAAAGGGCAAAGTCATGACAACAGCCAAGCAATTTATTCCCTAGGGAGAGAGAGAAGAAAAAATCGCTGAATTGGCCATTCACATAAAAGGTAGTGCAATGTTTAGTGGTAGATGATACGGCGTTCGATGTTTAGCCATTTTGATCAGGTAATATAGACCCTTGTTGATGCACCAAACCAATGACATGTTGTCAGACTGAACTGCAACTGTCTCCAGAGGGAGGACAGATTGAAAGGCTTGCAATGCTAACAGCACTGTCCTCAATTCCAAGACATTGATGTGAAAATTGGCCTTTTGCGGACACCAAGTGCCTTTGATTGTCCTTCCCAGATAATGCCCTCCCCCAATCTGGGAGGCCACTACGCCCATGGGCCAAGAGGGGATAAAGGGACAGCCCAGAAGAATTTCCTCTGATTGCATCCACCAGGATAGATACCTCTTGCAGTGACTTGCTATTAGAATGGGATAGGTCATCAGATGCGTTACGATGGACCATTGTGCAGCTAAGAGCCATTGAAGTAGCCTCATGTGAAATCTTGCCAGGGGCACAAAGATACTGGTCACTGCCATAGACCCTAAAGTTTGAAGAACAAGATGAGCACGAACTTTGTGTTTTGATATGATGAGTCGTACCTGAGATCTTATCTTTTGTAGTCTGTGAAGACAGAGAGAACTACACAAGAGATGGTGTTGAGGCAAGCTCCTATAAACTCCAGGTCTTGTGTCAGAGTCAGCTGGGATTTTTCTCTGTTGACTGTGATGCCTAAAGAGTTGAAATGGTTCAGGATGAAATTTGTGGCTTGAAGCAGTAGACACCTGGTGGAGGCAATGAGGAACCAGTCATCTAAGTAAGGAAATACCCAGAATCTGTGTAGTCTCAAGTGAGTTGTGACTGCCGCCATGCATTTGGGAAACACCCTGGGGGCTGTGGTGAGACCAAAGGGCAGCACTCTGAAATGGAGATGACTGTCTCCTAGCAGAAAGTGCAGATACCTTCTAGAACATCTGTCCATTTTTATGTGGATGTACGCATCTTGAAGCTCTTTAGATCACTTCCAATTGTTTTCCTCTAGAAAATGGAAGTACAGACTGAACCGTAACCATCTTGAATTTTGTTTGCAACAAACTTGCTCAGAAGGCTGAGATCCAAAATTGGTCTCCAGTCCCCTGTCTTTTTTGGCACTAAAAAGAACCTTGAGTAAAATCCGGATCCTATCTGGTCTGGTGGAACTTCCTGGATGACTCTTTTTTTCTAGCAGCTTTTGAACTTCCAAGGCTGCTTGGTCCTTCTGACTGGGTGGTACATGGGGGACTCTTCTTTGTGACCTTTAAAAAAGAACAAAGGGGAAATGATAACCTCTGGTAATGACTTTCTGTATCCAAGAATCTGAAGTTATTAGTTGTCAGGCTGTCAGCTGCAGTGAAAATCTTCCCCCGACTGCTTCCAGAGGTAAGTGATCAGGCTCCGTTTCAGGAGTGCTGGTAGGGTTGTCCAGTGAAGGTGTCTCTGGAGCCTTGATTTTGCAGGCTACTTCTGCCATGGAACTGGCATCTTCCATTAGGACTCCCCCCTCTACACAGAGGGGAGCTTCCACCACACGTGTCCTGAAAAGGCCCTTGGGACTTCTTGAACCACATCTTCCCACTTCTCGGATTCCTGAAGTAGGATCGCTGAGGAGTAGAAAAACAAATGCCCACAGCAGAAAGGATCTTTCCATCGTTTTCGCAGCTGGCTTGTGTGTCTTTGACTTTGGGGCCAAACAAGGATGATCCATCAAAAGGAGCGTTGATGAAGGAAGACTTGAAAGGTTCTGCAAATTTAAACAAACACATCCAGGCATGACGCCTTATGGCAATGCCCGAACCTGCTGCTCTGGTCGTCCCCTCAGCTGCATGTGCAATAAGCCGAACAGACAAGTTTGATATACTCCAGGGTGGCCAGATGAGAGGCAACTTTGTCCCGCACCTCGTCAGACACAGCTCCAGCGAGGGTATCTGACAACTCCATAATCAAATCCCTCTGGAGTCTATAGTGAAGTGTGCCCTGAAATTCAAGGATCTGAGGGCGAAGGTCGATGAAGCACAGAACAGCTTTCCAAATCTGCCATCATCTTGGTTAGATGGATGGACAGTGGGACTCTAATCGGCAAGTTCCTACTTGGTACCTGCCGCCACCACCATGGTATCTACTGCTAAGCCTTTTGCCCAGTACTGATGATCTCCAGGGGCTAAGATTTTGTTTGGTCTCTGGGGAATTGGCTCTATGGAATAAGGGGCCTTCCTTCCCGCTGTGAGATCAATTTAATGAGGTCATCAGCAGGCAGTCACCCACGAAGTAGATGTTTGAGCACCAAAGGCTTGCAAGTACACAGATTCCTCAGAGGACGGGTCTTTGGGCTTCCAATCATCCCTTTGTTTTAGGATCTCTAAGATGTCTCCAAAGGAGACATCTTCAGGGGGTAACTGATGGGGAACCCTCCCCCTCATCGAAGTCTGTGTCTTCTGTGACAGATTCTTCAGGGCAATCTAAGTGCTTCCTCTTGCACATCTTCTTTCGGGGTGGTTCCTCAGTAGGAATTTCTGAGGAAGACTCCTAAGAAGAGGGGCCAAGTATAGGGGTAACTTGCATCTTTGGTGCTTACTGTCCTGACATGGAAAATGGTGGCAGCTCTGGACCAGAAGATAAAGACATATGGCACTCTGATACAGAAGGGGCTAGCGGAGAAGCCATAGAGGCTAACGCCCTCTCCATGACTTGGAAGGCAAGCCCCCCACCCCGAAGAGGGATGGGAGCCTGGAACCAAGAAAGACAACCTTGTCACAGAGGTCACACCCCACTCCAAAGGGCTGCCACCCAAAGCAGGAGCCAGGGGACAACCCGCAAGTGTCAGGGGATGGCATAATGGTTAAGGTGTTTGCCTTGCAAACACAAGGTGCAGTGTTTGATTCTCATGTGGGGTAATTGGCTAGGCTTAAAATGGCCCACAAGGGCAGTTAGCCTAGTATTAGCCTATGAACCTATGAATAAAAAATAATATTCAAAATGAAACGCCGCACAACAATGGCCAATGAAGTAAAGTTCTCTTGGAGAATAGGTAGTGTGGTTAAATGATATAAATCTTTTAAAGGTGCAACATATATAGCACAAATTTCCAGTACTTCAATTAAATTCACTTACAAGATATTCACGCTGTGAATGCAGTTATACTATAGCGAAATGATGGCTCCAAAGTATCCAGTCTTATGATGGCTCCAAAGACTGGATACTTTGGAGCCATCATTTCGCTATAGTATAATTGCATTCACAGCGTGAATATCTTGTAAGTGAATTTAATTGAAGTACTGGAAATTTGTGATATATATGTTGCACCTTTAAAAGTTTTATATCATTTAACCACACTACCTATTCTCCAAGAGAACTTTACTTCATTGGCCATTGTTGTACAGCGTTTCATTTTGAATATTGTTTTTACTTGTTACTGATAGCAGTACTTTAGCATTAGGAGGTACGCTTTCTTTATGAATAAAAATCAGGAACCAATCCAAAACCCTCGGAATCAACAGCTCAGCTATGGCCCCAAGAATCTACTGGTTCCAAGGAAACCGAAAATCTCAGACCAGTGCCTGGAGCCAAAGGAGTGCCTGTCAGCAGGGAAAACAAAGTGATGGGCTCTAAGCTTCCGGAGGAGGTCAGAGGAGGAAAGTCCAGAGGAGTCCTAGGAGAAAGAAAAAAAAAACTCCAGAGAGGAGAGAGGTCTGAAAAGGGGCAGGGAGACCCTCGGCCGCCAAAAGCTGATCCACCAATCTCACAATGTCTCCCTTGGAAAGACTCCTGGAAGATCGAACAGACATCCCCAAGGGAGATTCTGGTCTTTCCAAAAAAAGGACTGGGAAGTTTATCCACGAAGGGGTCTATGTAAGGGGAATACCTTGTTCTGGGAACATGTAATGGTTCAGATTTTGGCACCGAAGGGGTAGGTAGAGTCTGCAATGGTGCAGATTGCGAAGATGGTACCAACTGGAAAATTAAAGAAGTCGGTGGCGATGCTGGCCCCAAAGCTTTTGATGCCATGACAACAGTAACCATTGCTAAAGATTCTCGTTCTGTCAATTTTGAAACCTTAGCCTTCTGTTACGATGAGACTGATGGAACTGAAGATTTGTGTTTCCTAGTCTCGGGTGTTGTAGGAGAACTTGGTACCGAATGACTTATCTTTTTGGCGTGGTCAGATTTTGAGATGGTAGGATCCTTAAAGCTTCTTCAAAAGAAGATTTTAGCATTCCTTTTAAGATCAATTATTGTCTCTCTGCTAAGGCTCTGGTACTGAAAGCCTTGTAGATAGAACAGTCAAAATGCAAATGGGGCGCACCCAAACAGTATACACATGAAAGATGCCAGTCTGAATTGGTCATCTTTCGCCCACAGTCTTGGCACTGCTTGAAACCTGAGGTGCCCTTCTGTTTTTCCATTTTGAGAGTAAAGGTAAAGTTGCCAAAGCTGACAGACACACATACACACATCAGGATAGCTAGACATTCTACCAATGATGATAGAGAGAAATACCAAGATTGGTAGAAAAAAAGAGAAGAGGAATACCAACAATGGTGATATAAAAGGTTACCTAATGGGTAAAGAGGGAGGGAAGGTTACCAACAATTGTAACGAGAATACCGTGAAGGTAACAGGGGGTAGAGAAACAGAATCACTCAAGAATTATGAACGAAAGGAAAACAGTAGCCAAGGGTTTATTTATTTATTACGTATTTTACATTTGTTGACCGGGAAAAGTCCGACTGAGCTACAAAATAGCCCTTTTTCAGAGGAGGCCTGGGAAGAAAAGCTCCAGGAACATTATGCATTACAATCAATTTCTGGTATAATAACATTTGTTTTAACTGATATTTACAAACATTTACAATTTTAGAATTTTTATACCTAATCTTTAGTAATGCAGACTATACATGAAAAATGGAATTCAAATATTCATAACAGTCTTAAAGTATTAGTATTATGAAGGCGGTTGCTTTTAAGAGGTGACTGGGGGGGTTGTAGGGAGGGTAGAGGTTAAGCTGAGGTATATATAATGTTAGCTAGAAAGAGACAGATAGGCTTGATTGGGAGGAATAGATGTGTTCAATCTCACAATGTCAACAGGAACAGAAAGCTTTTAAGAAAAGATTAATAAATTTTGAACATAGCTGAGAGTATTAGCTAACTTGTCTTGCTATCAGAGCAGCAAATGAGATCTGAGGTAATGGAGAGAGGGGCATTGTGGGTACAGTCTTAGCTGTAGAGTTTTTTGGCTGGCGCGAGCTGTAGAAAGGCCGAGCCAGTTCCGTGGATCTGAACAGAGTCCCATTCGTCAAGAATGAATGAAGACTGACGTCAGATACATTATTTTGCACTTATCAAGACTGAATTTCACTCCTATACTGTTTGCCCAGGAAGAAAATTGCCCCAAAAATTCAGATATACATATGCCGAGGACTCACCCTTATCAATTAAAATCCAAACTTACAATCATCGGCATATTTAGCTTGCCAAGTCTGATTTTAATTTAGTACTTTCAACTAGCGTTAAAAACAAAGAAAGGGGCTAAGTACAGAGTCCTGCTGCACTTCAGACAATACACTGAGAAAACTGGAGTGACACCCTTTGACTGCACACATTGACACATTGAGAACATCTAGACAACCAAAGAATAATCCAATTGATTTATAATTAAGTAAAAACCGAATTATAGGTATGACTATATTGAGGATTTACCCATGGTTGAGTTGGTTTGATCACAAGTGTGAAGCCGGAGTGATTAAACAAAGCCAACCGTGGGTAAACCCTCATATACCCATACCCACGAGCCAGTTTTGTATTATACAATGACATTACTTAAGAAAAAAATGCTTACCTTAAATAATGTCCCCACTGTAGTGTTTTTCTGCATTGCTTCCTCATTCTTCCATGTTTGTTAATGTAATGTGCATGCACATGGCATTTACGTTCCCATGCTTGCACAGGATATCAGTGCTGTTGAAAACAAATTTCCTTTGCTTTTTAACCTATAAAGTCAGACAGTTTAGAGGTATGAGAGAGACAAGACAGAAATACAAGGAAAATCATGTACATTTCTTTAGTTTTGCAGAACATACCGGAGTTTTTTTGTATTTGTTCTGCCCTCTGTACATACCTCTCAACCTCTTAGCTTAAGGAATATAACCAAAGCCTTAAATAACTAGGTACAAATACCCCAAAAGAGGGACAGATTGTAACAGTTGCTCTTATAAACTTATGCTAGGAAAACAAGATTTGTGTTTGTGTACACCATCTGAAGGTATGAAGTCAAACTCAAAAACTTGTCATTATTTAGTGGCTTCACTCCTCAGTGACTACAGCACAAATTTTATGAGGAACAGACCAAGAAACTGGACATTCTGCTAAAATCTAGACATTTGAGACATATGCCTCTGCAGGATATATGAATAGAAAAAAGTCTGGCTGCTCAATGGTACTTCAGCAACCAGACTGTTTTTCTGTCTGTATATCCTCAATTTACAACTGGCACACTGGTTGGTCTGTCCAATCAGTGTGCATTTTTTGGATAAGAATTACCTATCATTGTATAATTATAATTCTTTAACGTGCCAATTATTGAACTTTGTGCACCTGTATCAAAAGCCTTAGCCAAGTCCACATAGACAACACTGACTGTTAATGCTCAACAGCCCAAAATACTTGATCGCAGAACTCCACTAAATTTGTGAGTCTTGATCTACTAGGACAAAACCCACGTTGACAGAAGTCTGTACATCTGCTATAAGTCATTGAATCAGAAAATAGATTTTGTAGAACTCTTTCATAACACTCGCATAAAACGCAAGACTTGTACATCTATAATTTCACAAGTCCATTTCGTCTTTTTACAAACAGATGAAAAAAAAAATATATGTATATTTTTCCAAATGGAAGGTACTATAGTAACACGTAGCAAAGCATCATCTTTGATCAAAGATCTTGGGCAACACTGGTACTTTTCAAGGCATAAATCATCACTGGAATAAAATTTGAATCATTAGAGGTTTTATTTCCTAACCTTTTAAATAATTCAATACTTATTGCAGGACAATTCTTATTAGTTGTAGAAACCAAGTCCAAATTAACCAGTATACAACTACACTGTGACGAGTTTAATGATTTTTTCTGACTTATCAGCAATTCTATAAGGATCAGTTCCCCCAGCTACACACAGAATCAGTAATCCGTGTAACATAATACATTTACAAAACTGTTTTCTATTAGCTACTGACAATAAACAGTTTTCATACTCAGCTTTTTACTATTAATAAACCCTTAAATTATTTGGTAACAAATTCAATCCAGATTTAATATGTGGATTAGTTTTATTTTTTCCTTAATTTGGGAAAGTTTTTCTTTCTTTTATATATCTGATGCAGCTCTGTGCCCCACCAGTAAGGAAATTTCCAAGTTTTATACGCCATACTGCATATAAAATAGCATTATCCCGGAATCTGTTTCAAATAGAATAACCTCGATCTTAGTCAGTACTTCATAACAATGGCCAGTCAGTTACGGGTATTAATAAATCTATAAACGTAAAGATAATATTATGATATATTTCCCCAATAACCTTTGATTGTAAAATACGACCAAACAAAACAATTATAATTTAACAATGGCCAGAATTACATAATGGTAGACCCACAATAATTTGTTCAACATGTGATTGTCAGTTTGTCATAGAGATCTAATATTTGACTACTACTAGCAGGAGTACAAATTAATTGGGTCATATCAAATTGAAGTAAATTGCCCAGAAAATTAATTTTGAGTTTCCTGTTTGATAATCTAACCAATTCATATCTGGATACTCAAATCAAGTAAAACAAAACTATGCCGAAACTGTTAACTGCAATTATTTAATAAATATTGTGCATATGTTAAAGAGAGTCCATGGAAGGTTTTCTTTAAGGACAAATTAATCTTAAGGTATTTGATCAATAAAAAAAAATGTATATCAATAGAAATGATCTCCAAGTCAGTGCCAAGTTCATTTAGTTGATAAACTAAACCATCTTTTATAACTCCACCCCCATTTCTACATGCCCTAAGACATTCAATTTTATCATATCCAGGGAAAATAAATTAGTTTTAGCCCATGCTTCAGTTATTGCTAGTATATCCAATTTCTCTTGTGAGACTGTGTTTGCTGAATTCCTTGAATTACAATAATACAGCTTTAAAATGTTATTAGGTCGTCATCAGTCTGAGACCCTACAATTATCAGAAATGGTATTCTTAATTTTTTAGCTAACTAATTTGCAATAGATAAAACGTGGATCATATTTACTTAAGTGCAGCATGTCACTGGCAAACATTCAATCAAAAATAAACCCTTCCCATAATTTTTATATCTCTAAAAATTTAAAGTGACATGTTGGTACCCGGTTTATTAACCTAATGTATTCATTTTATGATTTCAAGAAAATACAAAGGCTCAGTATAATTCAGATAAACATATGGTTTAGTCTTGCAGTTCAATATCCACAGGTTCAGGACATTTGAGCATTTTCTTGTAAATCTTATTCTGTCTAGAACTCAAGATAATTCTAAAGACAGCCTGCAGTATTAAAAAAAACATACCTCATCTTCAAGACAGATTAAGAAATTGTAATGAAGAAACAGTCTGTTCCCCTTCTCTGGCAAAAGTGCTGTGCTGTACCTAGCAGCAAGACAAGCATTCACTGGCAAAGCCAAAAGTACAGGCTACAGGCCTCCAGCAAAAGAACCAACTAATCCTCCTTGAACCACAGCACAGGTTTTACAGTTCAGATCACCTGGCAGCAAAGCATCTGAAACACTGCTACCTTAACACTACTGATGCAATTGGCTCATATCAGCTCTGTTTCATTGAGTGATACAGTCTTGACAATGGCATGGGGGACTGGAGTATGACTACTCAACTTGATGCTGCAGGAATCAACTATGGACGAGAAGTGAAGGGGGTGGTGTCCCTCACTTCCTGGGGGGGGGGGGAGTGGTTGCTGAGGAAGCAGGGATGTTGCCGGGTCACCAATGGTGAAACTGGATATCATAGAAATCAGCGTATGTCAGGCAGGTATGTGGGTGAGACTTGTCAAATATGGGATACCCCAGCATATACAGGGCAGGTCTGGAGTGGACCAACAAACAAGGGTTATAAATCACTGCAGAGAAAAGGGCAATCCTTCCTGCATCCCAATGCACTCCCACACATAGTGACTACTAATCCAAAACACCTGGTGCTGAAGGAAGGCCCACCTGACAGCAGTACAACAATCCTGGAATATCCATTTCCTTCCCTGTTTTGGAGGAATTCTCAGCCTGATGGCCAGGAAGTCTTCCTGTCCAAAAGGAAGAGACTCTCCTTTAAAATAGATACTTCTGAGGTAGTCCACCCTCCAAAATGTGGTGTACCCAGATACAGGAGCTGCTGTAGGAAGAGATAGGGCTCTGAATTCATCAGTAGCTGGCAAAAAAAAAAAGACAAAAGACAAGAATACCTCCCTTGAAGATTTTACTCGTTTTACCTAAGTCCCGACAAACAGAATTCTAACTAGATTGAAAATTAGGAGCAGATGCTAAGTGAACTTTTCAGAAGGCTGATATTCTTCCAAAGATTTCTGAAAGCTATGCCAAGATCTGTGACTCTGGGACTGAGAAAGAGTCTAAATTTCATGCTGCACCTGAATCAAAAATCTCTTCCATGTATCCCTGTACTTTTTTACGCTAGACAGTCCCTGCTAGAAAAAAAGGACAGAACTACCCTATATGCAAAAAACTACTGAAGATAAAAGTGGACCTGGAGTAACAAATCTGTCAGCCAGAGTGTCTTACAGGTGTAAGGTCAAAAATGTCTAGTACAGACAGAATCATCCAGGAGAAAGGGTTGGAGTATGGGAAAATAAACTGTACTTGGGGCAGAATGGAACTATCAAAAAATCCTCGCCTTCTGAATACACTTCATTATCACAGCAAATGAGGGAAGCTAAGACAAGACCCTGAGCTATAAAATAATTGCATGCAGTGCAAAGACACCACTTGGTATAGGTCAGAGCTATTTCTTGAAAATATTTTTGGCTGCAAACCAGACAGACTCTATGACCACTCCTGGGAAATGTAAAAGCATGGGAGCCCGTCTAAACAAACTTGCAACCCTGGGGATGAAGACCACTAATGGGAACTACTGTTAGTAAATAACTGCTCCAGATGTTCACATCTTCTCTACACAAGAGGTACCATGCTTGCTGACAACCAAGCAAGCATTATCCAGATGAAATTACATATGTCCATGGGAAATTTCTACACAGCCAATAACAGAAGAAATTCTGTAATTTCAAAAACACTGAAATGCAAGCAAAACTCCTGCTCAGACCATAAACCCCGGATCATTTGTCCCTATCAGTGTCTCTTCCATCACCCAAGGACAAACTCACCTAAAGGAAGGGAGACCACCAGACACTACTGAGATAATGCTCTTCCTGTCAAGAGGTGGAAGGAATGACCACCACGCCACAAGTCCTCTCCCCCAGTTCTTTTTGCTCCCATGCCTGATCATCAAGGATCTCCATACTGGGCTTCAGCTCATTCATTTGGACAATCTCGAAAATAACAGGTAAGAGATATCTAAAAAGGTTCTTCAGGTAGTCATGAAAGATGCTTGTACCTTTTACCCGTATCCTGGCTATGAGGGTGTTTATGATCGCCCTAACACCACAAGGAGGAGTACTGATCCACATCCCTTTACAGGCCTACGATGCCTTCTCTCTGCAGATGCACTCTTACCATGCACTTATAATAAAAGCTATTATCTATTGGGGCTGGTTAAGCCAAAATGCCCACTATCTAGCAACACAGCTCCTCGATTCCTCTGAAGGTTCGACATAGCAACATATCTGTATCATCCCTCCAAGGGTTTGAGGTAGCTATGAGTCAGCTCTGCATTGCCTTCCATGAAAAGGATGAATATATTCACACTCTCTCTCTCCTGCCACTTCCATTAAGCACCCAAGCCAATAATCATTCTCTGGCTGTCTAGGCCATAGTCACGGTTTACCACTTTACCACAAATCAAATCTCAGCTTTAATATGAAGGAATTAACTAGAAAACACTAGTTTGCTGCATCCAAGGATCTTTCACCTGAGAATGCTACACTCTGTTTACTGCAGACAAATATATGATAAATTGTATGAAATACCCTGACAATGGTGGCTGACATCACTCCCACAGCCCTGAACACATGCTGGTTTTCTGAAGTGCCTGCAATAGTACTAGATGCACTGCTTTCAAAAACATTCCAAATCCTCTCTACATGTAAAAAATGCCCCTGCAAAAAAAAAAACTAGAAAAGGCAACATATGAACTGGTGGAAGCTGATAGTGCAATAGCATTTAGTTTAAATAAATACATACTCACATCACCCACCCAACCCCCACCCCCTGGCATTCTGTTAACACACCAAGAAAAAGGGGGAAAGGCTGCATTGCATAGCACTTCACAAGCAGTAATCATTTACGAATCCCTGGAACTGTCTAGTGATAGGGCTAGCACACGCACTAAAAAAATCTACCTATATAAATGTGTATACATATTTCATACACAAAATGCACAATATATTTCACACAAAATGCATAATTTACTTTCCTGTTATACAGCTTAATTTTATCACAAAAAGCATGCCACTTGTTACCAACTATCAACACACAAATTGCGTGTTAGATCTGCATGTTAAAGTAACAGCTCAGTTTAATTATTCAAGCATAAATGCTGTTGAGGAGAAGAGAAGTCTGAATGAGGGGGGTCAAAGCTAGAATCACAGGGGCTGCAGCCAACTGGCACAGTGTGTCATATGTAGTATATGAAAGAAGAATGCCAAAAAAGCTGAAAAGTAAGGTATACAAAAAACCTGGGCAGTAAGGGCAGAGCAGCTGAAGAAGCTAGAGGTGATGGAGATGAATTACCCGAGACGGGTTGTAGGGTGCACACTGTGGGATAGACGAAGAAGTGTGAATATAACAGCGGAAGCCAAAGTAGCTCCAAATGCAGAAAAGGTTGAAAAGAACATGTGCAGAGAAACATAATACTATCTGGTGAAGATGATTTGGGACAGACAAGAAGAAGGAAAGAGGAAACAAGGGAGTCCAACATTTAGGTGGATGAAATGTGAGAGAGAAGACCTGTGATAGTCAGGCATAAGTGCCAAAGAAGACAAAAGTGTGCATCGAACAGACAGAGATGGCGAGAGCTGACACAATACCCCAACTCCATAAAGAAATGGAAAAAAGGGACTGATGATGACGACGATAAAACCTTAGTAAAGAGGTAATACACATCCTCATCAATTATATCAATACATAGGGTAGTATTCACACTCTCAGGTTTCACACTTTCATTAGCAGTTATCCACAAAGAACACTGCTATGCCTGTTATACAAGTACAGCAAGCACAGGTTATTCACACTGAATAAGTAAATGCATTTTGATAAACACACCTACTTAACGGTAAAAGCATAAACTAGCTTAATTGTTAATTGTATGTGAGGGACTACATGTTAGCCTTCAATTTCAGATGGTTTGATATATATTTAAGTTCAAAGGCAGTTACTAGTCTAACAACCACAAGGGCCTTTTTGAGCCTAGCCATGCATCCCAAATCTCTGACAAGTTCCGATACCCTTGATAAGTGTAAGCAGGGGCTTGGGAGATGAAGCATTTACCAGCTAGGGCCTAGGAGACTAACCATTTACAGGTTGCCTGTGTCCATTAGATACATAGGTGCCAAACCAGGGATAAATTTCCTCTTCCCCATCCTATTGTCCAGGTTGCACTTATTGGGTTAGGGAAGAACTCGGCTTCACATGGATGGGGAGCCTGTTCCACATGTGGGGTAATCTCTGGAATACATAACTGTCTCTCCAGCAAGTCCTATTTATATCACAGGCAAGGTTCAAGTCTTTAGAACAGGTAATTCTGGTGCTGTTTGTTTTGCAGATATGCAGAAGGTCCCTCAGAGTGGAGTCTGACAACGCCCTGTATGTCAGACACAGATCTCCCCTCAAAAGTCTGTAATTGACAGAATACAGGGATAGAGCCTTGAGGCGGCCTGTATAGGACATGTTACTCAAGCCCTGTATTATTTTAGTGAGGAACCTCTGTAGACATTCCAATTGTTGGATATTCTTGGTTAGGTACATACCAAAGGAGGCATTGTACTCAATGATAGGTCTGATGAATGCCGAATACAGTGGAACAATGACTTCCTTGGACTTGGATGCCATACCTTTGTTTACAAGTTGCACAACAACAAGTGGTTTCTGACCCAGAAATTGTAGTTTATTGACCGTCTGGGCAATTTTCCCATCTCTTTCAACTTTCTGGTTTAAAACCCGTGTTTACGTGGGTTTTGTTTAAGCTCCGCGTATCCAGTTTTGGCATCCTGCAGACAACAAGGGCAACAAGAAGGAGAAAAGAGATACTAAGTGCCTCCATTTTGATTTTTCATAATTTACTACTCTCTGCACTTGTTTTTTGTTGCTTTTTAATTTATCTGCATTTATTTAAACTGTAATTGACTTAATATTACTACAGACTCAAGTGTGCTAGCTTGTACTGCATTTCAATTGTTTTTGCCACTGTTCTAACTGCTTTTCTGCAAAGAAAAACAAAAAAAAAAACAAAAAGGAAAAAAAAAAAGTTCTAAGCTTGTTTCCTGCTTCTCCTGTAAGTAAGCCTAGTCCAGATACAGACTTGCTGTATCCAAGACTGTTTTGTAAGTTTCTAAGCCCCCTCCCATAACCCTTTAGCTTACCAGTGGAAGTGGTAAGCACTAGGTAGCCTATCTACCACAAGAGGAGTGGTTTCTGGTCCAGAAATTGTAGTTTACTGGCCGTTTGGGCATTTTTTTCATCCCTTTCATCTTTCTGTATTAAAAGCCCATGTTTGTGCACTGTGCAGTGCCACTCAGCTAAGGTAAACTATTACCGGTGCCAGAAAGTTTGCTCTTCAACTTTCCCCTTAGAACAAGCTGAGCAGTATTCTACTGCCACCCAGAATGATACCACAGTACGAGCAGAAAATGATTGACTTCAACAACTGGTTAAGTTTCTGGTGTCATTCTAAAGGGATCCAGTATCTGTTTGCCTGGGACGACATGATCGACAGACCTCGATGCTTTGCCTGAGACGGCCGGCATCTGTCATCCCTGGGATTCTGGGTACTGGCTAAGGTTCTTGCCACCCCTATAGTGCGTTTTTAGGCAGTGTTCCAAAGACCAAAATTCCACTGTAACAGCTACAACCAAATGCAATCTGAAGGTCATGCTGCTCAGTGCTAGAAGTGTAAATCTCAAGATGCACTCACTCAAAGCTCTCCTCAAAATGGAGAATGTCGGCATATGTGCTGTAACGGAGACCTGGTTTAAAGAGGCAGAAAGCACCCCTGCGCTCCCAGGCTATAACTCATTCCATATCTTTCAGCCTCAGAATGTGTCCGGAAGCTCCAAAGGCAGAGGTGTCTCCATATTCTTAAAGGATACGCACACTTCTAGACTGGTAGCCCAGCACAATGCATCAGAGATACTTCAGGTACAACTAAACACTGGGTAAGACGGCGATAAAAGTCATAGCCTGCTAAAGAACCCCAAACATGTCCTTAGACTCACATTCCTAAGCACCCTGGAATCTATCAAGGTCCAACCCAATACTCTCATACTGGGTGACTTCAACTACCCTTCCGTCAACTGGGAAAACTATTCCAAGTACCAATGCACAGGCCCAACTCTTTCTGGAATTTATCAATTCCATTGCCCTGGACCAGCTCATTCTGACCCCCACTAGAGGAAGAAACATCCTCAACCTGGTTATCACCAACATGGGAGACCGTTGCTCCACACCTATAGTCATTTCCTCCCTTGTTAAATCTGACCACAAACTGATCACCATGGAAATCTCAATCTCACCTACACCTCCTGCTAAGGTGACCACTCTGAAAAACTTCTCTAAAGCCGACTTTGGGCTCCTAAAAGCAGAGGTGGCTAACTTCTCGGCACCCATGGCAATGGAAAATAGCTGCATGACTGCAGAATCATACACCAATGCACTGTATGAGCATGTACACAAATGCATGGTCCTTGCCATACCAAATAGAACTAAGACGCTCTCCTCCAAAAAAAAAAAAGCCAATCTGGTGGTCCCCAGTCATCAATAAACTCTACAACAGAAGGAGGACACTGTTGCAGAAAAAAAATGAAGTCACAAGACTGGAAAATCTCACTTATCAGTCTCAACAAAAAACTGAGATCCCTTATCAAATCCTCTAAAGCCAGCTATGAAGGCAGAATTGCGGCTGACAACTAAAACAACCACAAAGCCTTCTATAGCTATATCAAAAACCTCAAAGGCAATACCCAGATTTGCTCTGAATTATTGCACAATGGCACCACCTATACTGACCCAACAGATATAGCCAACATACTGGCCAACAGATTCAGTGCCAACTTTAACCCCCCACAGGGCCCTATCACAATACCAGATGAAAGCCTGCTACCCACCATTTTTGTGGCACAGGTAAAAGCTGCAATGTCCAAAGAATACAGTGCCCATGGGACCTGATAACATCCCTGGCTGCATCCTACATGAGTTACAAAATGAACTGGCACCACATCTGTGTGCCCTGTTCAATCACAGCCTTACCTCAGGGCTATGTGCCTAAAGAATGGTGCACTGTTACAGTCGTCCTGCTCCATAAACGGGGAGCAACTACAGACTCTGGGAACTATCGCCCCATTAGCCCGACAAGCCTGGTATGCAAAGCTATGAAGCACATCATCATGGACCTGCTTAACAAAGATATAGGCAATCTCCAAACTCTTGACCCTACACAGTTTGGCTTTGTCAAGGGGAGATCCTGCCTGCTGAACCTGGTTGACTTCTTCAAGGCAGTCACCAAGGCTGTGGATGAGGGTAAGGCAGTGCATACTGCCTACCTTGACCTGGCCAAGACCTTTGATACCATTCCCCACTCAGGTATCATTGATAAACTCACCAAACTAGGCATCAATCCTTACATCACTAGGTGGGTTGCAAATTGGCTCACAAACAGGACCCACAGAGTGAAAGTTGCGGATTCTAAGTCATGAGTGGAGTCCCACAGGGCTCGGTCCTGGGCCCTCTCCTGTTTGGCATCTACTTCTCAGAAGTCTAGGCCAACACAGAAGGACTCTGGCTGACCAAGTTCACTGATGACTGCAAGCTAGGAGTCATTATCAACTCCCCAAGAGATGCAGACATCCTACAAAAGAGCATCTCTGAGACCAGTGACTGGTGTCAGAACCATGGCCTGAAGCTTAACGCCAAAAAATGCATTATCATCCCCTTTGGAAAAAACTCAGTTCCCATGAATTACAACATTGATGGGAGCCCACTGAAGGGGCCATAAGAGATCTGGGCACCCAGATCGGCAGCCACCACCCCTTTGACCACCACACTGCCACGCATCCAGGAAGAAAGAGGTCATCATCCCTCTTTACTCATCCCTCATTAGACCATTCATCGAATATAACGCCCCATTTGGCATGTACCTGACCAGACACCTACAACAGCTGGAGAGGCCATAAAAAGTACAATTGTGTACCTACCATAAATGTATATGTTCGAGTGTATTCACTGTTGCAGTCATTACACTTGGGTTATCCTGCTGGCCCGAGTTCCAAAGTCTTGGTCCGCCGTCGGTTGCTGTCACTCCTTCCCTGACGTCAGTGCGCCAGGGGTATAAAAGTTGCAACCAACGCCATTTTCTTCAGTTTTTCTTGCCCCAGATGTCAGGTGCCCCCAGATAGGAAGGCTGGAAAGATAAAATTATGCCAAAAAACATGCATATATTACTATAAACATTTCCTTCATCTACAAGCAAATACACCACATAGGTAGTCTAGAGATGAGAAGTACAGAAAAGTCCCAGCAATGGAAAAAGGGGGATGGTGGGTGGGTAACCTGGACTGCAACAGTGAATACACTCGAACATCTACATTTATGGTAGGTACACAGTTGTACTATGTTCATCGTGTTTCACTGTTGCAGTCATTACATTTGGGTAGAATCCCAAAGTTGAGGTTGGGTGGCTGGGTATAAATTGGATTTGGCGAGGCTAACAAGCCCTGCAGAACTGCAGTGGCAAAGCCTGCTCTGGATTTATAGTAGAGGGGTAAGTGGTAGTGCTTTGTGAAAGTGTGTACTGAGCTCCAGGTTGCAGCTTCTAAACTGTCTTTGGTTGGTACTCCTCTGAGGAAAGCTGCTGAAGTGGTTGCTGCTCTGGTAGAATGAGGCCTAATGTCCTTAGGCACTGATTTGCCATGTTGTGCATAACAGAAGCAGATGCAGTGTGCTATCCATTTCGAGATTGTCTGCTTTGTAATAGGCTTTCCTTGTGATCCAACAGCATATGCTACAAACAGTTGCTCAGTTTTTCTGAAAGCTTTTGTTTTGTCCAAGTAGAATCGTAGCTGTCTGTGTATATCCAAAGCATGCAGAAGTCTCTCCCCTTTATTCTGGGGGTTTGGGTAAAAAGTAGGTAAATGAATGGTTTGGTTTAAGGCCACATTGGAGACCACTTTTGGCATGAATGTTGGGTTTGTTCTAAGAGAAACCCTGTCCTGATGAAAAATGAGAAAAGGTTCCACAGCCATTAATGCCTGTAACTCTGAGACTCTTCTTGCTGAAGTTATTGCTAGGAGCAGAGCA
Organism: Protopterus annectens; assembly: GCF_019279795.1. NCBI lineage: Eukaryota > Metazoa > Chordata > Ceratodontiformes > Protopteridae > Protopterus > Protopterus annectens. The sequence continues at coordinate 1,198,554,080 of NC_056743.1, read as the reverse complement.
GTTTTCCATGACAAGAATTTTAGATCAGCTGGGCTGGCTGGTTCAAAAGGAGGTAGTGTGAGTTTTTCTAAAACAAAATTGAGGTCCCAAGTAGGTACTGGTGCTCTCCTTGGGGGTCTTACATTTTTTGCCCCTATGAGGTATTGTCGTAGTAGAGGGTGTGAAAAAATAGGAGGTTCCGTATTGTAATGAGCTGAAATGGCAGAGGCATGGATTTTAATAGATGAGAAAGATAAGCCTTTGTCCAACATCTCAGTTAGGTATTGCAAAATCTAAGATATATTAGGGACAAGTGGTTCGAGCCCTTGTGCCTGGTTCCAAGCACAGAATCTCTTCCATTTTTCTGCATACGATTTCCTAGCCTCCTGGCTTCTAAAATAACATCCAAAACTGCTTTAGAGAGAGGTGCAGTCGAGTGGCTACAATATCTGCCATGCTGCCAGGCTTAAGGTTCTGAGTTGACTGTGCAGAATCTGATTGTTTTGTTGTGTCAGAAGATGAGGGATTTGAGGTAGAAGCCAAGCTGGACCTTGAGACAGACTCTTTAGGATTGGGTACCAGTGCTGGCGTGGCCAGTCTGGTGCAATCAGGATCATTTTTGGCCTTTCTTGTCTGACTTTTAGTAACACCTTGGTGAGAAGAGGCATCGGAGGGAAGCCATAGGCTGTCAGGCCTTCCCAGCTGAATGATAGAGCATCCACCTTCCATGCTTGAGAGTGATAAGTTCTTGTGCAACATTTCTGAATTTGGTAATTGTGAGGGGAGGCAAAAAGGTCTATGTCTGGGCGTCCCCATATCCTCATTATCATGCTGAACACTTGTGGATTTAGCTTCCATTCGTGACGATCCATTATATTTCTGCTTAGTTCGTCTGCCAGTGTGTTTTTTGTTCCTGGCAGGAATTGTGCTTGCAAATGTACTTGACAGGTCAGTGCTGTGTTCCACAAAGTCATGGCTTGTCTGCATAGGGGGTAGGAATGTGTGCCCCCTTGCTTGTTTATGTACCACATAACTGTGGCATTGTCCGTCTTTATTAATAGTTGTCCTGGATGTATTAGGTCCTTGAAGGCTGTCAGGGCATTCTGTACAGCCAGCATCTCTTTTTGATTGATGTGAAGATGCATTTGTTCCTTGGGCCATGTGCCCTGAATACATTTTCCTGCCATATGTGCTCCCCAGGCATAATCCGATGCATCCGTTGTTATTGTCTGGCTGGCTGTGGGTAAGGTGAAAGGCTGTCCCTTGTTGAGGTGACAGGCCTGGGACCACCATCGAACCTCCTGTTGCAGGCAGGGAATTAAAGTTATGATTGTCTCCAGGCTGTGACAATGCTGAGTCCAAACACCTTTTAGATACCATTGTAGTTTCCTCATATGCAGTTTTGCATATGGAATTAGTAGAATGCAGGATGCCATGAAGCACAGGGCCTGCAGAATTTTTCTTGCAGGGAGCTGGGTCTTTGTTGCCATCATTTGAAAGTAATGAGTCACTTGCCTATGTTTGTCTGGCGTGAGATAAACCATCTGGGCAGTTGTATTTAAGCTTGCACCCAGGAATATTATCTCTTGAGAGGGCACTAGTTTTGATTTCTTTTTGTTTACTGTGTACCCTAGGCAAATTAGCAATCTTTTTACAAACGCCAGATGCTTTAGAAGAATGTCCTTGCTCTCTGCTTGAATAAGGCAGTCGTCCAAGTAGGGATATATTTGAATTCCTTTTTGTCTGCAAAATGCAATTACTGGTGCCAGGCATTTTGTGAAGACCCTGGGCGCAGTAGATAAGCCAAAGGGCAGTGCAGATAATTGGTAATGCATTGAACCTGCTATGAATCTGAGGTATCTTCTGCAAGATTGTCTGATTGGGACATGCAGGTATGCCTCCTTGAGGTCCAAAGTAACTAGCCAAGCCTTCTTGCCCAGCATGGGTAGAAGTTGCTCTAGTGTCAACATTTTGAATTTTGGAACATCCAGGAAAGTATTTAGGATTGACAGGTCCAGTATTGGTCTCCAGGCTTTGTCCTTTCTGGGTACTAAGAAAAGTCTTGAGTAAAATCCTTGTCCCTGTTCTTGCTGTGGAACTTTTTGAATAGTTCCCATGTCCATAAGAGCAGCAATCTGCTTTTGTGCCTTGGCCCACTGGTTTTGTGGCAGGTCTGGCATACCTTTTGGTTTTGGAAGTGTGTGGAAGTGGAACCTGTAACCCTGAGAAACAATATTCAGCACCCATTGGTCCTGGGTGATCATGTGCCAATTTTTTGAGAAAAGTGCTAGCTTTCCCCCCAGGGGTGCTGTCAACAGGTAAGTGCTTGGCATTTGCAGAGGGAAGTCATTGGGACTGTTTCTTATAAGGTTGCGATTTGTCTTCCCCTCCTTTGGGAGCTGAAGCACCCCATTGTTTAGGTTTGTAGGAGCCTTGGGGCTGATATCTGCCTCTTGGGCGTCTGTATCTGCCTCTTTGTGGCCTGTCTGACACTGGAAAGGACCAATTTTTTGAAGGCCAGTTTCTGCCAAATCTAGGTGGATAAGCCTATAAGAAATCTTTCACTGCTTGCATTGACTTTGCATTATCCTCCATTTTCTTTAACACCTCTTCTGCCTTAATACCAAACAAAGTATCATGCTGTAATGGAGCATCCAATAATTTTACTTTAACATGGTCATGTAAACTTTGTTCTTTCAACCAAGCATGTCTACGAATAACAGAGCCTGTAACTGCGGCTCTACAAGAAGCCTCTAATGAATCAAAACCACATTGCTGAGTATGCTTTCCCACTTGTTCAACTGCATGCAATAAATCCTGCATATCCTTATTGTCAGGACTTTCTGTATTTGAAACCATTTTCTGTTTTAACAATGACATGAGGTACTGTTGATATTTAGGCATGTGAAACTGACAGTTTAAAGCTCTTACAGCTAAAGTAGCAGAAGTGTAAACTTTTTTCCCCCATCTGTCCAGAGCTCTGGAATCCCTATCTGCGGGGACAGGATTTTTGGCAGTGGAAGCCTTAACCCCTTTAGGACCCTGAGAAATTGTTTCTGGGTCTGCAGCGGGGTTTTTGTAAAGAAATTTATGAGAGTCAGGGACCCTGTAGTATCTGTCTGGCTTGACTGGTGCAGAGGGTAAAGAATCAGGAGACAGACTGGATTCAGAAAAAACATCATCAACAATATCAAGCACAGGGGGGATAGCCAGGGGCCTGTGCTGAGGCAATAAAAGGAAGTCTCTAAGCCTTTTCTTGGATTCTGAATAATCCTGGCTCTCCCAATGGAAATGCTCCCTCATGGTGTGCAGGGTTTCCCCAAAAGAATAATCCTTAGGCGGTGAGGCTGAAGGTATGGACTCTTCTGCATCAGAGTCCTCATAGGGAGGGAGAGAATATTCCTGATCAGAAAAGGAGTCAGAGGAAAAGAAAACCTCATCAGAGGAATCATAATCAGTGTCTTGCCTAGGCCTTTTGTCAGGAAGGGGATGGGAACCCCTGATTAAAGTAATAAGGTCTTCGGCCATTTTAAGCATTTGTTTCTTTGGTATGGATGACTGTTCTGGAGAATGTTGTACTTGTTTTCTTATCTTTAATGGAGTTTTTGACTTTGCCTTTGCTGCTGCTGTAGTGGGCTTAATTGTAAGCTGTGAAGGTCTGAAAACACCCTCAGAAGCCGATGCCTGCTCAGCGGCTCCGGACCCATCTGAGGGTATATTTTCCGTAGGCCCAATACCTTGAGTTTCCACAGGCCTAGGTGTCTCCACGTGGCTGTCGGTTAAGGCCTGTGGCTCTGAGGTAGCGGGTGTCAGGGGCTGCGAAAGCGCCTCACTGAAAACCGGCGACTGGCCTGGAAGAGGCTTCGTCATCGGTTTTGGACCTCGAATGCCTTTCCTTTTCTTTGTCTTTGCGGTTTTTTATAAATTTCGGTCGTCGGTAGTTCCGACGGCATTATGTAATTAAACCTTCGGCCAAAATAATGTAAAGCAAAATTAAACCGATGTTTAATAGTTCGTTTATTGAATCTAGCACAAAACCGACAACTAGTAACTTTGTGGTCAGGGTCTAGGCAAGGAATACAGTAAGAGTGAAAGTCCTTATGAGGTATTTGCTTCCCAGAAGAAATACAATTATTAACTTTTACTGACATCGGTCTGGAACAAGAAAAAGTTTCCCCAATGGGGTATTTAGCTTTATTGAAGACTTCGGTTCTGAAACTCAATTTTGAAAATCTCAGGAGTCGGCCAACCAGCACTGGCAAACTGCTTTTGCTTTGGGCACCGCGCGGCAAGAAAGACTGGAGAAAATTACATCAGTTGCAACTTTTATACCCCTGGAGCACTGATGTCAGGACAGGAGCGACAGCAACTGACGCCGAACCAAGACTTTGGAACTCGGGCCGACTGCGGGTCGCCTGCCAGCAGGATAACCCAAGTGTAATGACTGCAACAGTGAAACACAATGAACATGTACCTCACAAAAAGAATCCTAGGCCTTAAACACATGTCCTATATGGACAGACTCAAGAAACTTCAGCTGTTCTCAGTCTCTTATCGTCTACTTAGAGGTGATCTCTGTTTGACTTACAAATCCATGTCAGACCCAGCCCTACTTGAAATGCTACACTTAAAAGAAATCCCAATACCCCAGCACCACACGTTCCACAGATCACAACCTCATTACCACAATTAACAGAACATGCTGGAGGGACAGGTTCATCTCCCAAAGACTGCCCATACTCTGGAATAAGCTTCCCATTCATGTGAAGCAGAACACCTCACTGGCCCTCTTCAAGAGAAATCTTGATGAGTGGATGGGTAACAGAAAGATCACTCCAGGGATCATTACAGTTGCACTACTGGATACAGGCATTGTGAACTAACATCGGGTGGCACGGTGCCTGGGCAACTTTATATTTTTGGGCTAGACTTGTAAAGGCTCCAGGGCCATTAGCCTAGTACACACCTATGAACATAGAAGGATTTCCTCACTACTGTTGACAAGTGATGGTCAAAGGCTAGATTACTATCTGTGTGTGTCCCTTTTCCTGACCACTGGGTCATCTCTAAGGGGTGTGTTAATATGATAGTTATCAGAGGTGGATGACTTCCCGAAGGATACTATTACGCACTTCTTGGCATTTAGTTTTAGTCCATGGTTTGTGTCAGCCCCTCCTGGAGAACATTTGTGTCAGTGTGACATTTAATGACAGCTCCTAATTTGCAATCATCTGCAAATTTAGTCAGCCAGAGACCAGTGACATTGATCTTGACTTCAGGGAAGTAAATGCCACAGAGGAGTGGTGCAAGGAATGATCCCCAAGAAACTCCACTTGTGACTTGCCACTTTGTAGAGGTGGACTCCCCAATTCTAACTTCCTGGGTCCTGTGAGCCAGTTGGCTATCCACAGGGTGACATATGAGTTTGTACCTAACCTTCTGAGTTTGTCAACAATTCCCAAGTGGGGTATTGTGTTAAATGCCATGGCGAGGTCAAGATCGGCAGTGTGAACCATTTTACCCTCATCCATTGCTTTGGTGACCTTCTTAAAGTCATCTACCAGGTTGAGTAGGCAAGATATGCCCTTGACAAAACCAAACTGGGTTGGGTCCGTGTCTGGAGGTTTATTATATCAGTACTGATCATTTTCATGATAATTCTTTCCATGACTTTACATATAAGACTTGTAAGACTTATGGGTCTATAGTTTCCAGGGTCTGTAGATGGCCCACTTTTGTGGAGAAAGATGACTGTTGCTGTTCTCCATTCATGAGGTACAAAGCCCGTTTGGAAGCTATAGTTAAATAGCAGTTCCAGAGGCCCGATAGGTCATGTTTCATGTTATTTAGAAGGCATCCTGGGATATTGTCTGGGCCCACTGGTGCAGTGTTCTTCGCCTTAGAGAGAGCATTAAGGACCTGTTTTCAGACACTGCAGATTAACAGGGCTATGCGCAAGCACACTTGGAAGAGTTAAGATAAGCAGCAGACAGTGCAGCTTTTATTATTAATATTTAAAAAAAAAGTTTAAAACTGTTTTATATAGGGGTATCCTTAGACACCCTGACTGGTTTCTTAAAAGAATGGAAAGAGCGTTGATAAGAAGGACTGAAAAAAAGACACAGAGAAGAAAAACATCAAGAGGGTTGTGCTGCAGTAGATAGAAGAGAAGGGAAGGGTTACTATGTTTTTGGCAGGGGAAACTCATAGGCACCCTGGCACATGTCAGCCTGATAAGCCTCACTGGACATGGTGCTTTATATAAAAGAGGGCAGTGTGGGTGAGACATAGGTAAAGGGGTGTAGGAGAAAGGAGAAGGGAAGGGGTGAGGAGGAGTCCAGCCCAATAACGGTCCCCAGTCAACAAGGCCTCAAACATTTCCACTGCCTGATGGTGTTGCCATGGATGACCCCAATGTTGAGGGGGCAGGGGCCTGTGATTGCATAGTGGTTGGCACTGACCAAGGCAGAGACTCTTCTACCCCCTAAAGAGAATCTTCAACAGGCTGAAGGCATCTGTCCTTGACCTGCTCCAACATCTCTTCAACCAGGTCACAAAGCACCATGTCTAGTGAGGCTTATCAGGCTGGCATGTGCCAGGGTGCCTAATGGACCTGTGCCACTGCTTCAAACCAACCCTGTAAAGACATCCCTGGACAGGCAGAGACTGAACATTCCCCAGCCTGAGAGGTATGCATTTGGGCTGCTCTTAACGATTCTGGACCTGTAAAACAAATGAAGTGAAAATAAGGGAGAAAGGAATGCATAATCAAAAAAAAAAAAAAAAAAAAAAAAAAAAAAGAATGGGAGAATGAAGAAACACACAAATTCTCGCAATGTTACACATTCTTCAGATCTTTAATCAGTGAATTTTATTTATTAAATATTTACTGAACTAAAATAAAATAAATGGGAAATACTTATGCATACATGGGAACAATGAATGCACACAGCTATCAATTCTTGGGGGCGTTTACATTTGCAAACTTATAGTAATGATATACATTTTAAAATAAGAAATGGTAATACATCTGAAACTTCTGCCTGATATGGATTTACTTGCAGTGCTGTAGAGAAAGCACTTTAGTCCTTCTATTATCATGGTGTATAAATACTCTTGCAGGTATACATAGTAGCAAACCGTATTTATCATTTGACATTTCTTTTTGAAAATTTTAAGGTCTAGTTTAAGATAATCATGTGCCACATAATCTTGGATGGGCAGGGATTACATACTTCACGCTTGTGTAAACTGACATGCACATGACTCCATTTTGCCTTTTCTAAATATTATTAGGTTAAAGAAGAAATGAGGTTAGTTGTGGATTCCCACAGCATTCTTGGTACTGCTGCATACTCCACTGTTAACCCCAGCACATTCATATAAACCTGAGGCCACAGACGACTACCCAAGGCCTTGTTACACAGATAAGTTGTCTTACATGTTTGCATAATACTGCAGTCCATCAAAGTTGTTTGTCTTTTCGGCTTTTTCCCGGTAAGGGGTCACCACAGCGGAACTCCGGTCCGCTAATGATTGGCAGTAGATTTTTACGAAACGCTGAGGTGCCAGCTCGATGCCCAACTGTCAACGAAGGCACGCCCATTTACGCACGCATGTCTTTCGAACGCTACCCAACCGAGGGGAGGACATGCAGACTCCACATAGAAGGCACTCCCAAGCCACGCCGAGAATCGAACGGGAGAACCTCTTGCTGTGAGGTAACAATGCTACCGCTGTACCACCGCGGCATGCTACTGCAGTCCATCGATATAAGTGTAAAAAGCCCTAATTTGCATACAAAATGCATAAATGACCCTGAACTTACGAGACTAAGTTTATACACTGTCATATTAACTTGTGACTACTTGAGTTAGGCAGCAAATGGTTCAGGAAACCAGTGCCTTTAAAAAATAATTAATATTGCAAATTAAAACAGCTCAAAATTATGTTAGATTAGTTTACCTGAAGAAATGTCTGCTTTACGGGTATGATAGGCAGACTAGGATAACTCCAGTGAATACTGTAAAACTCTCATTTATAAATTAAATTCATTACGACAGCTGTGGAAATGCACAGTGATGACTGAAGAAGAAATAATTATGCTGTCATTTAGTGAATGTGCAAAACATGGTAGAAATGCAGTATTTTATTTTGAACTACTGAAATGTCAAGGATGTTAGCACAGCATATCTGTCTCTTTATTAGAACATTTCAGAGTGTTATTGCTGAATGAAAAATTACTGCATTATGAATACAAGAACATGGAAGGGGAAGGATGGATCTGTTAACTGACTGCCTTACTATTGTGAATGTATTCATGATTGCATGGATTGAGAGAATGCATGCGTCACTTTTTTTGTGATGATGGCAGCCATGCTATCATTGTTGTGTTCTTTGACTGATGATTACATCAAAAAACATTTTGGGGGGGTTGACAGTAGCATATTGTTTTAGGTGCAGTAATGATCCAACATCGGATATCAAGGAAGAGAGAGGATAACTTTAGCCATGAGGAAAACTGCATCTTCATGGCAGCACTTAGGACATACAGCAAACATCTTTTTGGAAAAAGGGAGAATCCAAATAAGCTGAGAGGGAAAAGGCCTGGAATCAAGTGGTTATAGATATAAATGCTATCTGTGGAAGGAAATACACATTAAACACTGGGCAACAAGGGAGCAAATGATAAAAGATGTGCTAGAGCCAAAAAGAGGCAGAATGTAATTGCCCACAATCATACTGGTGGGTGGGTGGGGCCTCCTACTCTTTTTCTCTGTACCAGATGAAGAATACCTCCTCTCAATTCATGGATTTGACTACTTAATTGAGACAGAAGCTAACAGAACTGGAATAATCAGACGTGGTATAGACACTGATTATTACCAATGTCTACAGCAGAAACACACGTTAGCTTGTGAAGGTTGGTTTAAAAACTGTAACACTTACACAGAGAATGAATACTGGCAAAGGATGACTACAGCTTACACACGACAATTACTATTAACAGGCAAACCCTTGACTTCTGCATGTAATGACAATGAAGGCAGTGTGCATGTTAAGTGCCCAACACAGCATACAGTAGTGTACATCACATCTTCAGCAGTAGAAACAGTTCCGCAATACCAATACATATGGATGATAGCAGCAACATAACAGCTGTTGAAGCTTTATTTGTCCATTGATAACCAGGAAAGTCCAACTGAGACAACGGCCCAATTTCAGCAGAGACCTGAGGAGAAAAGCTTCACAACAGATTCAAAAACATTTAAAACAGTAGTTGAGTAATGTACACTGGGAGAAAACCCCACAACAGATTAAATATTTTACAGTGAGTCAAGGAAAAATATTTAACAAAAACATTTTAGGGTAACTGAACAGTAACTATATACAATGGGAGAAAATCCCCACAATAAATAAGAATACAAACCAAAATATTAAGAATACAGTATGTACTGCAAGTAGCAAGGAAGTGGATAGCCTATGTCAAGCAAACTAATGCAGTTATTCATAATAACATAAGATGTTATGTGATCCTATCTCGCCTACATTCTGTACTGATGGGTTCGGAGCCGATCCTCGGCTCCGACTCGGCACGCTATACTATAGAACGAAGTCTCTTATGGGCTGAGCTATTCTATATCCCAGGATGCACCACCACTAATTTCCCAGATCTCGTTTGCCGCTTTACAAGCAAAGACGTGGTCTCGAGCTTGGCTGAGCTAAGTGCTTTCTTTCTAAGAATTTTCTGTCAGGAATTTTCTTAAATTTAACCCAAAAGCTGTTTTAACAGCTATCGCTGTGTATGATTGACTTTTACTGATTATTTTTTTTGTGGTAAATTTGTCTTTCAGGGTAAGGTTTCCGTTTAAGTTAGAGGGGCCTTCCCCTCACGCGTGAGTGAGCCTTCTTGTGTGAGTTTTGTGAGGTGGTCAAGTACCCGTTTTTAGTTACAGGGTTCTTGGCCCTCCTGTTGTGTGAATTATTTGTTGGCTTTCTCTGGTTTAACTGTGAAGAGAAATTTTCGAAAACCATTGTTCTGGGTTAGATACGTTGCTAGATATAATTTTTTCCTGTGACTACTAACTGTTCAATTATGTCTAAAGAGCACAGACACTCAGGGTTTAAAAAGTGCACCCGATGCAATTACAAGATGTCCATAACGGACGATCACTCCCTATGCGTGTACTGTTTAGGCCCCAAACACCTTCAGGAGTCTTGTAGCGTGTGTCACGCTTTTTCCTCTCGAGTCCTCCAAGAGAGGAAAAACAAATTGATCCTAAAAGGGCTTATCAAACCTACTTTTGAAGAGGCCTTATCTTCCTCTTCTTCTCCCTCTAAGAAAAAGAAATCGTCGGCTCCGACCAGTCCGTCGGAACCGACCACAAAGAAATCTAGGCAGGCTTCTCCATCTGCTCCACGGACTTCGGAGCCGAGGGCGGAACGGTCTGCCTCGATGCCTCCAGCCTTGACTCCTTTGGCTTCAGAGCCGATGGCTGGAGCTTCGAGAGGCGGGTCACCTTCATCGGCTCCACTGATTTCGGAGCCGATGAGAGTTGCCCGCTCAGACTATTCCCCTTCGGCGCCGAGGGAAATTACAATGGAGTTTCCTTCGGCACCGATATTGATCGAGACAATTCGGAGCCGGTCCCCCAGTCCTTCGGAGCCGGTGGAGAAGTTTACTCGGACCCGTTCGATCTCCTCCCAGTCTTCCAAGATGTCAGATTCGGACATTGACAGGGTGCTCCAAAGGCTGTTTCAGTCTCCAGTCTTCCAAAAGTTAGTTTCGGCTCCAGCCCAGTCGCCATCGGAGCCGATGGTCCACCCTTTAGCCTTGGTTCCTCCTCCAACAGCCTCGGCACCGTTGGAGTCGGTGCTGGTGGAGCCGATGGAGGTTTCCGGGTCGGCTCCGACCCTTACTCCTACCCCGGCCTTCGGGTCGGAGTACGGTACACGGACCTCTTCGGTCGGCCCCGGGGGTGACGCTTCGGGACCGATGTTTTCGGTTCTGAGCCTCTCTCGGTGTGTCGGCTGCGGGAGTGCCGTCTGCTGTTATGGCTTTGGGGGTCGGACCTTCCCAGGATTCTGGGGGTCCGGCCTTTAGATCCATGAGGAGTGCTTTGGCCAAATCTTCTTTGGCTACCTCCACCGTCTCCCCGGCACCTTCCCTAGGCACGGAGACTGGTTCCTTTGTAGCCCCCCTGTCTCAAGACAGCGGAGCCCTGGGGCCTGAGGTCACCTCCATTGGGGGTCCCCCTTTTCCTGGAGGTCCCTCTGAAGAGTCTTCGGAGGAACTCCCAAGAAAAAGGCAGTGCAAGAGGAAGCACGTCGACTCCCCTGATGAGTCTCTCACCTCGGACACCGATCTTGATGATGCGGAAGGGTCCCCCAAGTCGTCCTCGGATGATGTCTCCTTTGCGGACATCCTGGAAGTCCTCAAACAACGAGGTGGCTGGCAGACCAAACCCCCTTCCTCTGACGAGTCGGTGTTCCTCAAGGCCTTCGGGGCTCAACCCTCTGCCTCCTGGGTGTCTCCGCCCTTCGATGAGCTCCTGGATTTGATCTCTCAAAGGGTGTGGGAACATCCAGATTCTGTGGAACCGGTGCCTGCTCGCCCTAACAAATTTTTGTCAGCGCCCCCGGAAAAGGAATTTCTCACCAAGGGAGTGGCTGTAGATGCTATGGTGGTGGCATCTGCTACCCAGCAAGATGTGGCAGAGGCTTCGACGTCCGTCCATCCTCCTAATAAGGAGTCTAGGAGCATGGACCGGTACGGGAAGCGCACCCTTACTTCAGCAGCCTTTACCTTAAGGTCACTAGACTTCAGAGGGATCTGATCAAGGAACTCTCAGATACCCTCTCTGGTAACCTACCTGAGCAATTGGCCCAGACGGTTAGCTCTCAGTTGGCTACTCTATCGTCGATATCGAACTCGTCTATGAGGCTCATTTCGTATGCAGCCGAGGGGGCGAGTAGAGCGCGAATGCAGTGTTGCTCTCGGAGACAAGCCTGGCTCCGCCTGTGTCATTTTGCGGAGGCCTTCAAGTCTTCCTTTGCCGACGCTCCCTTTGACGGGTTCTCTTTGTTTGGACCCAAGGTAAAGGACACCTTGACCCGCTGTGAACAAGAGGGTAAGACTTTGACTGCCGTAGGGGCACGGTTTTCCTCTCCCTTTCGGCCTTATCCCAAGGCTGAAAGAGGAGGGAAAATGTGGTTCCGTAAATCTCAGAAGAATTACCCCTCACAGCAGGACGATCCCCCTTCTAGAGGCAGAGGAGGGGGAAATTTTTCAGGAAGACGCCGTCCCAGAGGCGGCAGAGGCCCCCGCAACACTGGAGACCGCGAGTCCTTTCGTGGCTCTTCAACCTTTCAGCATCCCTGAAGGATTGCCCGACTGCGCAGCTCCGGAGCCAGTCGGGGTCATTTTTTGAGGCACCTAAAGGCCTGGGAGAGTATCACTCGGGACCGATGGGTGCTCCCAATCATCGCCGGAGGTTACGTCATCCCTTTTTCGCACCCCCCCCCGCCATCCAGGAAAATCCCAGACCCGCCACCCAGTCAACGGGATATCGCAGCCATCGAAATTTCAAAGCTGCTTCAAAAAGGAGTCATCCAACCGGTCCCCGTAGACCAGACCAGATTAGGGACTTACTCAAAATTCTTTTTGGTGCCAAAAAAGACCGGGGACTTGAGGCCCATTTTGGATCTCAGCAACCTGAATCGATCAGTCAAGAAGTCCAAGTTCCGGATGGTCACCTTACAATCCATTCTCCCGCTACTGGAGAAAGGTGTTTGGATGTGCTCCATAGATTTCAAGGACGCCTATTATCACATCCTGGTAGATCAGGCGTCCAGGAGACATCTGCGCTTCAGCCTGGGAGACAGTCATTTCCAGTTCTGCGCACTGCCCTTCGGTCTCACCACAGCCCCCAGGGTGTTCACCAAATGTTTGGCAGTGGTGACTGCTCACCTGAGGAGTCTAGGATTCCAGGTGTTTCCGTATCTAGACGACTGGCTCCTAACTGCCACCTCCAGGCGTCTACTATTACAGAACCTAGCAGCCACTATATCTCTAGGCACCTCGCTAGGAATCACCTTCAATTGGGCAAAGTCTGTGTTGCTGCCATCTCAGCACATACGGTTTATCGGCGTAGAGATAGACTCAAGGCAAATGCGGGTCTATCTTCCTACAGAGAGAATAGAAACATTACAATCTCAAGTCCGAGCGTTGCTTCTCAAACGCCGAGCCCCAGCAAGGATGGTCCTACAACTGTTGGGTTCCATGTCGGCTACCGTTCTCCTGGTCCCCTTAGCAAGATTACACACGAGAATTCTCCAGTGGCTCCTGTCGGTCCAGTGGTCGTATCAGGAACTTCCTCTCAGTCACCACATTATAATCACGGAGACATGCAAACAGGACCTCCGTTGGTGGCTTATCTCCTCCAACCTGGATCAGGGGCGACCCTTTGCCCCTCCTCCTCCAGTGGCCACTTTGACTACGGACGCCTCCCAGACGGTGTGGGGGGGACATTACCTGGGAAGGTCAGTCCGAGGCACGTGGCATCTCGACGAGAGTTCCCTACACATCAACATACTGGAAATGAGGGTGGTGCTTCTATCGCTTCAAGCACTACACAGCTACCACCCCCAGGGTATGATTGCCGTTCAGTCCGACAACATGTCAGTAGTCTGGTACCTGAACAAACAGGGAGGGACCAGGTCCTACCCTCTTTGCAGAGAGGCCATGAAAGTATAGAATTGGGCTGTTGCAACCAACCGTTTCTTGGTAGCAACTCACATTCCGGGGAGATTCAATATGATAGCCGACAGACTGAGCAGAACCATTCTCTCCCCGCACAAGTGGTCTCTGAACGACAGAGTAGCATCTCAGATCTTCAGAAGATGGGGAACTCCTTGTTGCGACCTCTTTGCAACTCCCCTCAACACGAAATGTCTACAGTTCTTCTCTCTCACCCCGGTTCCGGGGGGGGGGGTTTCCCAAGGACGCCTTAGTCCAAACTTGGCCCACCGGCTTACTGTACGCCTTTCCACCGGTTCCCCTTCTTCCCAGGGTGATCCAGAAAGCGATTCACTTGCAGTGCAAGATGATTTTAGTTGCCCCATACTGGCCTCGTCAAGTCTGGCTGCCTTTTCTTCGGAAATGCGCACTGGACGGTCCATGGTTCCTGGACCAGGTTCCAGATCTCTTGATCCACCAGTCGGGACAGCTTCACCAGTCCCTTCACTCACTGAGGTTAACAGCTTGGCTCCTCCACTTCCGACTATAGTCAGGAACCAGGTTTTGGACTCAGAAGTTATACATATCTTGTCCTCGGCCCACAAGAATTCGACTAAGAAGATGTATAATAGTAAATGGAAGAGATTCGCCATTTGGGCCCAACTCCAGGGATTAGATCCTATTACTGCCCCGGTGGCTGAAGTTTTGAAATTTTTAGCTTCCTTATTCAATCAAGGTTCTTCGGTCTCCACCATTAAGGTTCAATTAGCAGCTATTTCTAATTTTCATGAAAGTATAGACCCACCTTTGATGAGCAATAAGTTGTGTAAAGCCTTCATGAAAGGTGCTGGGCTGCTACGTCCTCCAGTTTCTCATCCTGCTCCACCATGGGATCTTAATTTCGTGTTAGGTGCTTTGACCTCTTCCCCCTTCGAACCGGCAGCAACTTCTGACTTGAAATTTCTTTCCTGGAAGACTGCCTTTTTGGTGGCAATTACATCAGCCAGAAGAGTTTCGGAACTCCAAGCCCTATGTGTCAAACCGCCGTACCTGTTTTTTCACAAGGATAGAGTATCCCTTAGGCCTAACCCATCTTTTGTTCCCAAAGTTTGTTCTAGTTTTTGTCTTCAACAGTCTTTGGAACTTCCAGTTTTCTTCCCCAACTACTCAGACAGAGCAGAATATATCTTCCACTCATTGGATGTTCACAGACAATTGCGTTTCTATTTAGATAGGATGCACCAAACACGGAAAACAGATCAGTTGTTTGTGTCCTTTTCAGACAATAAATTGGGCAAAGCCGTCACGAAGGTCACTATTGCCAAGTGGATCAGAGACTGTATCTGTCATATTTATTTTCTTTCTAACAGAGAGCTTACAACCACTGTGAAAGCTCATTCTACTAGGGCTATGGCTACTTCAACAGCCTTTCATTCCAAGCTTGCCATTAGTGACATTTGTGCTGCGGCTACCTGGTCCTCTCCTCACACCTTTATTTCTCATTACAAATTGGATGTGGCATCTCGGGGGCGAGCTTCATTCGGTTCGACAGTTCTCAGGAGTGTTTTCCAGTGAGCCACCCAGGAATCAGGTGCTAGGGACGCTGTCCCATCAGTACAGAATGTATGCGAGATAGGATCACATAACATCTTTTAGTTATGTACTTACCATAACTTTAGATGTTTGGGATCCATCTCGCCTACATTCCTAATAACCCACCCTCCTTCCCCCTGCCTTGGAGATCAGAAGAGACTGGATGGTTCGAGTTCGACCGTTTCATCTTGAAACATCTGGCAATGTTATATCAGGAGTACATGTGTGTGTGTGTGCATGTGTGCGGACAAACAAGATCTGGGGAATTAGTGGTGGTGCATCCTGGGATATAGAATAGCTCAGCCAATAAGAGACTTCGCTCTATAGTATAGCGTGCCGAGTCGGAGCCGAAGATCGGCTCCAAACCCATCAGTACAGAATGTAGGCAAGATGGATCCCAAACATCTAAAGTTATGGTAAGTACATAACTAAAAGTTATATTTATGAGACAGCGTGAGGAAAGTGGCACGCAGTCCCAAGTTTAATGGCAGGATCTCACACCCCACAACATATTAGTAACTCTAAGGAACTGACAGTGCATCACAAAAAGTCAACCAATGACATAACACTCACACCTGCACAAGAAGTAAACCCATTTACCTCAACAACAGCATCTCCAAACACAGGCAAACACTTTCCGAATGATGGCAGAAATTCACAGATAAAAGGGTCTACAGTAGCTCCTTTCCTAAGAGGTATCAGGTGCAAGAATCTGTCACAACTACTCCAGGAAACACAAAGCAATGGCTGCTGGCTAGCCAGCAGCAAATGTGCTATGACACTGTTAGGATCCAGAGCACTGAAAAGAACCTCAGAATCTGAGCA
Organism: Protopterus annectens; assembly: GCF_019279795.1. Classification (NCBI taxonomy): domain Eukaryota; kingdom Metazoa; phylum Chordata; order Ceratodontiformes; family Protopteridae; genus Protopterus; species Protopterus annectens. The sequence goes on along the minus strand of NC_056743.1, from coordinate 1,198,537,945 downwards.
GGAAGATTCACGAACGGATACAGGTTTTCCTCCTCAGATTTCTAATTTGCACTCTGATGACAGCTCAGTTTCCGATTCTCCTTGTGGGAGTGAGACTGTTGCTAGAATGTGCCAGTGTTTTCAGTGGGAGAACACTTGAGGTTTCTCAGTCCCTCAGAAAATACTGCAAGTTGTTATAGAAGGATCTTTCAGATTCTACAGCCATTCCCCCAGTTATGTCTGCTTTAGAGGATGTGTGCATTGCTGAGACCCAAGGAAGGGATGGATCTTTGTAAGGAGACTTTAACAGAAGATTAGCTCTCAAAAAAAAGCTTTCCAGAGTTTATGAGAAGCAAGTGATGAATCCAAAATGAAAACTGGATATAGCTGCTAATTGAACTTAAATGGTAGAAGACAAAACCCCTTCATTGAATAGTGAGGCTAAAAATGTGAGAATCTTATGAATAGGTGCTGAAAAACGGTCAATGTTATTTTGACATGCCCAAAACAAAAATCTTTTCCATTTACTGTTGTAAAGTTTACGCACAGATGGTTTGAGAGACCAAAAGTATGTGTTAGACAGGTGGAGAGAGCATAGATTGTCTGGCTATTGATGGAATTAGAAAAACCAAGCTATCAGCTTGAGGTTTAAAATATCCAGATGGATCATGTCTGTCGAATGGGATAGGAGATATGGAAACAGGTCCAGAATCCATGGTCAGTGAATTAGATGAGGCCAAAGGAAGTGGAACCAAATCTGTCCAGGCCAATAAGGTGCAATGAGGATTACCTTGCGCTTCCACCTAATTGCTTTCTGTAGAAACTTTGGAATTAGAGGAATCAGAAGAAAGGCATAAAGAAGACCGGAGGGAAAATTGTGGACAACAGCATCCCTCAGAGACTCCCCCTGAGGGGAGATTAGGGCAAAGTAGTTGCTGCACTTGTTGTTTAGGGGAGAGGCGAAAAGATCACAGCAAGGCTGGCCCCACTGATGGAATATTCTCGCCGTCACTTTTGGATTGCGGGACCACTTGTGAGGCAGGAGTATGCACCACATATATACACAGATCGTAACAGCACATGAATGCACTACACCATCCCTCAAACATCCCAGCCATTAGTAATATAAAGCAGCACAAATCAAAAAGGAACCTTCAATCAAAGAACACCTAATAAAATTACAAAAATCCAGTAACACACAGAGACTCCTTATACTCAGCAAGTATAACTAAACTATGAACAGCATTCCCTTCACCATCAGACAAATATGCAACTTCCTCTCCAAGATCTATCTCATAATTACATCTACATCTAAACAAGGGTTCCTATCAGTTCGTCAAAACTTCAGCAGTTTGAACACCATACGTTCGAACTGTGAAGTTCAAAAACTAATTATCGCGAAGCCGCAGAACACCGAATTCTTTCCCAGGGAAAGAATTTGGTGGGCCGTTTCTGCGGCTTCACTATTCCCTCCACTGTGGTGCAAAGGTTACAGACCGGGTTAAGGTAAGTGTGCGAACAGACCGGGTTAAGGTGAGTGCACGATAGTTACAGACCTTAGGGTTAGGGAGCGGGTAAGGTGAGTGTGCGATAGTTATGGACCTTAGGGTTAGGGTGCGGGTAAGGCGAGTGTGCGATAGTTACGGACCTTAGGGTTAGGGAGTGGGTAAGGTGAGTGTGCGATAGTTACGGACCTTAGGGTTAGGGTTTGGGTTAAGGTAAGTGGATAGATAGTAGTGTATGTACGGTTTAGTGTAGGATTAGAAGTAGGGTTTTTTGTGAAGTGTATATGTGTGGATTATTTATTTTGGTGTGCTTGTGTTGTGTGTGTGTTTTCTTGGAACAGCTATTTTTTTCCCTGGGGAAAAAAAAAATCTCTGTTCTAAGCTTCGATGGTTTTGCACTTCAAGGTTAGAAGTTTCAACATATGGTTTTCAAACTTCTGCCATTTCGTCAAAGTGATATAGATCCTCTAAATAATACTAGAATCTACAAATTTTCTGAATATCCAGGATAAAAATGGCCAACTACAAAATTTCCTGAGCTTACTGAATAGTTCCTTCACAACTGGCTTTTCTGTCTTACCGAAATGAGTTTACTGCACTCCTCCCATGAGAAACTACAGCTGTCCAAGTAAACCTACCATAACAGTTGATATTAAAGGGCAACTGCCATGCACTCAGACAGGGGCTTAAAAAGAGCTCCATATACAGACACATTCAGAGCTTGAAAAACTCAGAGCTTTCTTGCCTCAAAAAGGGAAGTAATAGCCCTAAAAGAAAAATTTAAGAGGAAAAAAAGGAGGTTGGGGGAGGGTACAGCTACATGAGAGATCTATTAGAAAAAAAATTAGAAGTTATGTACTCACCATAACGTTCCATCTGAGTAGGTGTATTCATTTGTCTGCAACCTGTGGGTCATGGATCCGATATCGGATCCAAACCGGCATGGTTTACCAGCTATGGATCCAAGCTCTCAGCTCCTCCCCTCACCCATAATGCCCTGCTCTACCCTCATGACCTCAGATCGAGTTTGCAATAGCAAGAAAACACCCTGAAAAGGGTAACAGACCATATGCAGGAAACTGAAAGGCCAGGGGGATAGGAGGGTGGGATGGTTGCAGACAAATGAATACACCTACTCAGATGGAACGTTATGGTGAGTACATAACTTCTAAATCTGAAGTAGGAGATTCATTTGTCTGCAACCTGTGGGACAGAGTCCCCAGCTACCTGAATCTTGGGCGGCCATCATGGAAGGATATTCCGGAGCACCGCGGAGCCAAATGATGCTCTACCCCTAGATGCAAGATCCAACTTATAGTGGGAAATAAAAGTATGAGATGAAGCCCATGTGGCTGCTGCACAAATATCATCTAGAGGAATCCTAGCCTTAAAGGCTGCCGAGGTAGAAACTGACCGGGTTGAATGAGCGTGTACACTCTCCGGTGCGGGCCTTCCTGAAGCTTGATAAGCCAACAATATACATTGTGAAATCCAACGAGACAGAGATACTTTAGAGATTGGCTTGCCCAAATTAAATTTAGCAAAGGAAATGAACAACTGGTCAGATTGCCTATGACCAGCCGTCCTGTTAAGATAAAATCTAAGTTGCCTGTGAACATCTAAGGAGTGAAGCTTATATTCACCTTTGTTTTCATATTTAGGGAAGAAAACAGGGAGGTTAATAGACTGATTAATGTTTGCTTCAGAAGCTACTTTAGGAAGAAAGGACGGGTTGGTCCTGAGGTAAACACGGTCCGGATGAAAGACCAAGTAAGGAGGTTTAGCTGATAATGCTTGGAGCTCTGAAACTCTCTTGGCGAAGTAATGGCTACTAAAAAGGCAGTCTTGAGCGACAAGAATTTGAGATCTACCGTAGCCGCGAGGTTCAAGAGGGGTGCGGTCAAAGCCTGGAGAACTAAAGAAAGGTCCCAGGGAGGAACCGCTTGTTTTACAGGGGGCCTGAGAAGGAAAGTACCTTTAAGGAAAATTTTACACAACTTGGCTGACATGAGTGGATTAGAGTCATGACCAATGTGATAATGTGAAATTGCTGCCAGTTGTACTTTGACCGTGGAACTGCTAGCACCATCGTTAAAAAGATTGGTTAAGAAATCAAGCACCAAAGGGAGAGGAGCAGTGAATGGATTCAGGCCTTGCCGCTCCGCCCACAAAGAGAACCGTTTCCACTTGCTACAGTAGATTTTCCTAGTGGAAGGTTTATGAGCTGCCACCAGGATAGCCTTAACAGGGGAAATACCGGGAGTCCTGATCAAGAGTGGAACTGGAGCAGCCAAGCGGTCAGCTTCAGGTTGTCCAGGTTCGGAGGAGACAGGCAGGATGGATGAGTTATCAGATCCGGGATTGGATCTAGAATCCAAGGAGGACTCAGAGAGTGAGACCTTAGGAAGGGGAACCAGATCTGTCGAGGCCAAAACGGAGCAATGAGAATCATTCTGCAACCCACCCGAGACGCTTTCTGAAGAACCTGGAGCATCAGAGGCAAGGGGGGATAAGCATACAGAAGACCAGGTGGCCAAGCATGCACCAGAGCGTCTCTTGGAGAGCCTCCAGGAGGAGGAATCAGAGCGAAAAAACTGTCGCACTTGGTGTTTGAGGGAGAGGCAAAAAGATCGCAAGAAGGAGTTCCCCACCGTGCGAATATGCGTTCCGCTACTTGAGAATTGAGAGACCACTCGTAAGGGGTTAGAATGGTGCGACTGAGTTTGTCCGCCAGGATGTTGGACCGACCCGGAATGTGCGTTGCTATGAGAAAGCGGTTGGTGGAGATTGCCCATTCCCAAACCCTCATGGCTTCTCGACAAAGAGGGTAAGACCTGGTTCCTCCCTGCTTGTTGATATACCAGACAACCGACATGTTGTCCGATTGAATCGCAATTGTTCCCAAGGGAAGAAAGTCTTGAAGTGCTAGCAACGCTAAGAGCACCGCTCTCATCTCTAGGACGTTGATATGCAGTGAGGTCTCTGAATCGTTCCACGTGCCTTGGACGGTCCGGCCTGCAAAATGCCCCCCCACCCGAGGCGGGAGGCATCCGTGGTCACCGTGGCGAGAGGGGAGAAGCACAAAATGGGCGGCCTCTGTGGAGATCTGGGGAGTGAAGCCACCACAGGAGGGACCGCTTGCAAGCCTTGCTGATCGCAATGGGATGATGCATAGGAAGAGCAAGGTAAGACCACTGTACTAAAAGAGTCCACTGGAGGATGCGCATATGTAGTCTGGCGAGAGGAAGAAGTGCTATAGCAGACGCCATGGACCCTAGAGCCCTCAGGACCAACTCCGCCGGAACTTGATTTGTGTGGAGAATGGCCCGCACCTGGAGCTGCAGATTTTGAACTCTGTCCGCAGTGAGGAAGGCTTTTAAACTCCTTGTGTCTAACCTGGCCCCTATAAAATCTATTAACTGTGAGGGTGCTAGGTTGGATTTTTTTTGTATTTATAGTGATGCCCAGACTGGGAGCAAGATGGAGAAAGGAGTCACGCGCCAATAGTAGTAGATGCCTTGTTGGGGCGGTAAGGAGCCAGTCGTCTAGGTAGGGAAAGACCTGCACCCCCTGAAGCCTCAGGTGGGCCGCTACCACTGCTAGTACTTTGGTGAACACCCTGGGGGCTGTGGTGAGACCAAAGGGAAGGACCCGGAATTGGTAGTGACTGGCTCCTAGCCGGAAGCGGAGAAACCTCCTGGAGTGTCTGTCCATGAGAATGTGGTAGTACGCATCCTTGAGGTCTATGGAGCACATCCAGTGATTTTCTCCCAGAAGGGGGAGAATAGACTGTAGAGTGACCATTCGGAACTTCTCCTTGGGAACTGCCAGGTTCAAGAGAGAAAGGTCTAAAATTGGCCTTAGATCCCCCGTCTTTTTTGGCACTAAAAAGAACCTGGAGTAGAACCCTGATCCGATCTGGTCTGGGGGGACGGGCTGGATGGCTCTTTTCTTTAGCAGATGGCCAATTTCTGCCAAAGCGGCCTCCCTTTGACCGGGTGGGACGTCCGGAAGGGACTTCAATTTTGGTGTGTGACAAAATGGGATGTGGTATCCTCTGGATATTATCTGGAGAACCCAGCGGTCTGATGTTATGGACTCCCATGCCGCTAGGTGCTCCGAAAAACGTCCCCCGACTGCCTCCAGAGTGGAGCAGCCGGGCAACCCCTCAGGGCTGCTGCGCGGGCCGTTCAGAGAAAGGTTCTCTGGACCCGAAGTTCCTGGGAGCCCCTCTGCCTCTAGGGCGGCATCCTCCCTGTCCTCCTCTGCCACGGAAGGACTGGTTGTCCGGAGCAGGCTGAGATTGCTGCGACTTCCGGAACCACATCTTCTTCTGACCCTTTTGGTTCCTAGAATAGGGCCTCTGGGGTGCAGAGAAGCGGATTCCGACGGCAGACAGCGTCTTCCGTCCTTCTCGCTCTGGGTCAAAGTGTCGAACGGTTTTGCCAAAGAGGGCAGAACCATCAAAGGCGTCAAAAGACGCTTTGAAGGGCTCTGAGAAATCGCAATGACGGAGCCAGGCCTAGCGTCTAGTGACTAGACCTGCCCCTGCGGCTCTAGCGGCGCCTTCCATAGCATGGGAGAGTAGCCGCATAGAGGTATTGGTAACTGATCTAAGAGTGGCCATGCGGGTGGAGTGCAGCACTTTGTCCTCCTCCGACATGGACTCTGGGGGAGATGCAGCGTATTCTTTAATAAGATCGCGCTGCATCCTAATAACGTGTGCCAGGTAGTTCAGCGCCCTCACCGAGAAGGTCGCTGAACTAAACATCCGCTTTCCCAAGCGGTCCATCATCCGAGACTCCTTGCTCGGGGGATGGACAGAGGGACTCTCCTGAGCCATTTCCCTCTTGGTGGCCGCCGCCGTCAACATGGCATCTACCGGAGGCCCCTTACTCCAATGGGCACGGTCGGACGGTGGGCTGAGGATTCTGTCTGGCCTCTTAGGGATTGGCTCCACGGTGTCCGGTTCCTTCCACGCCTTGGTGGTAATGAGGTCCACCAGGGGGTCGGCAGGAGGGGACACCTAAGAGGTAGACGGGCCCGCTATAAATGCCTCCAAGAACACGGACTCGTCCGAGGAAGACTTGGGGGCAGACCACCCCTCCTTATACGGAGCATTTCCATGATGTCTCCAAATGAGACATCCTCGGGGGGTGACCGTGGGGAGCCTTCCCCTTCCTCCAAATCCGTGTCTTCCGTGAGAGACTCGGGGGAGTCAATGTGCCTCCTTTTGCACGTATGCTTGCGGGGAACATCCTCCGGGGGGCTGTCAGAGGACTCCTCGCAAGCAGCAACCTGTTCCAATGGAACAGCTTGGGGCACAGAAGCGGGCTGTCCCAAGGGCCGGATGGTGGAAGCCTGACCCTGTGCAGAGGGAGCGCGGGACGGAGTCGAAACAAGTGCCGGGGGTCCGGAGACCCTCAACAGGGCCCTCTCCACTACACCAAATGCCGAAGGGGAGCCGACCTCGACCAAAGGATCCGACAACCGGCTCCCCCTCGGATCCGAAGAGTGGATCGGAGCCGGCGCCGAAGCGCTCGGATCCGAAGGGACAGTGCGCTCCGACACAGACGGCACCGAAGGAGCACTGATCCCCCCGGATCCGAGGCTCGGATCCAGGCTCCGAGAGGTCAGATCCGATGCACTCGAGGGCAGGGTCGGATCCGAAGTAACAAGTACTATCGGATCCGACCCACCCCCGGCTCCGAAGCTGCTCGGCTCCAACTGCTCCGAACCCGGGTAGCGGGTCGGAGAAGGAGCAATCGGCTTGAAAAAGGGGGTCGAGCTCCCCCCAGAGGGGGGGGAGGCAAGAGCACTCCCATCTGCATCTGGGCCTGGATGAACCTTCTCATCATCCGGTCCAGATCAGCATCCGATAGGCTGTACGTTGATCTCGACGAGGCCACCGAGGTAGGCCTTGAATGCCTCCTCGATAGCCTCGACGGAGATCGGGTCTCCTCCTCCTCAGGTCCCGGTGAAAAGCACACTGGAGACCGGAGCCGAGAAGGAGGAGATCCAGCCGATAATGGAGCCGGGGGAGAAGCCCGCTTGGCTGGCGGGGCCGAAACAGAGGTCTCGGCCCGCCGCTTATGGTGCTTCTCCCTCCGGTCCTTTTCTAGCATCCCTCTCCTCCGAACCTGAAGCGGCAGGTTGAGTCCCAGGAGGAGGAGGGGCTGGGAGGAATAACCGTGGTACGGTTACTCCCGAAGGAGCGGAGGTCGGAGCCGAGTCCGGCAAAAGGCCCGCCAAAACAAGCTTGGACCTCCGCTCCTTCAATGCCCTGGGGTTGAACCCTGCACAAATGGAACATCCAGATGTGAGGTGTTCAACCCCAGGCATTTAACACGAGTGTGGCCATCAGCTGGGGAAAGCTTATGGCCACACTCGAGCATTTTGACTGAAAATAGCCTTGGGCTGTTCAGACATCCCAAGCTTAAAAATTAAAGTTACTAAACTAAGGAAAAGTAACTTAAACAGAAAACAAAAAACACTCACAGGCCCAACACACACACTACGCTACCAGCGAGGGGAGGGATATAAAAATTTTAAGATTAACCTCTAAAGTAAAAATATATAGGGGAAACCTACACTTTCACACAAAAATATCAAAAAAGACTTAAATTTTACAATTTAAATACAGAAAACTGTCACTTAGCTGGAGAGCTGGAAAAAACAATCTGGTCACCATGCGCGGCAAACTAGATCTGAGGTCATGAGGGTAGAGCAGGGCATTATGGGTGAGGGGAGGAGCTGAGAGCTTGGATCCATAGCTGGTAAACCATGCCAGTTCGGATCCGATATCGGATCCATGACCCACAGGTTGCAGACAAATGAATCTCCTACTTCAGATCTACTGTTACACTAAGTTTACTTACACAACTGTGCTATTTTCAACATTAGATCACTAAGATTAACCTCTAAAAGTAAATATATATAAGGGAAAACCTACACTTTCACACAAAAATATCAAAAAAGACTTAAATTTTACAATTTAAATACAGAAAACTGTCACTTAGCTGGAGAGCTGGAAAAAACAATCTGGTCACCATGCGCGGCAAACTAGATCTGAGGTCATGAGGGTAGAGCAGGGCATTATGGGTGAGGGGAGGAGCTGAGAGCTTGGATCCATAGCTGGTAAACCATGCCAGTTCGGATCCGATATCGGATCCATGACCCACAGGTTGCAGACAAATGAATCTCCTACTTCAGATCTACTGTTACACTAAGTTTACTTACACAACTGTGCTATTTTCAACATTAGATCACTGTTGCAGTAGCCTATGCAATATGGACAGATTACCACAGTTCTGCTACATGGGTAGAATAAGCAACCTGTACACCGCCCATCTGCTTGGAGAACGAAAGTTCTCCAGCAGGGTGCGAGTTTGCTGCTTCATGGCAGCATATTAAGCTGCCATGGAGCTCGGACTGTAATGGTGATAATGGACACCATTATTTTAGCCTCGCAAAGCAGCACTTTTGTTCTTTAGCCAGTGTAACATTAAAACAAATGGAAAACTAAAAATTAACGTTTGTGCGCGTGTCTGTGTGTGTGTGCACGCCCGCCTGTATGAGTCTGTTTATTGTTTCTGTCTGTCAGTGAGTGTATGGGTGCTTGCGTGCATGGCAGCAGGTGCAAGTGTGAGTAAGAGTGATCAACTGAGCAGTGGATGCAAGAGATGTGCATACCTGTCACCCTCTTACCTCAAGAAATTTGGATAAAGCCTAAAGTAATGGTGGGGGGGGGGGGGATCAAAGGCTCAACAATAGGGACAGATTTTAAATATTGCTCTTATAAAAACAGAAAGGTGCTATAATGACAGGATTTATATTAACATGCATTTTCCAGAGGATATGAAGTCCATGCCTGTCACCTAAGGAACACCCCTGATTTTGACTCAAATTTTAGCTCTATCTCCCTTTAAAGAAAGGTCCACCTCAGAACTAAAAAAAAATGTTTTTGTCATTGCATCTTCGTTTTGTGAATAATTTTAATGCCCCCAAATCACTCTCAAGTGCTTCTTTTACAATTTTAATGAGTTTACCTCAAAACTGTGGACGACGGGCCTGCCTTGATAACGTGATGTTGTTTTCTTGTTTTCATTCCTTCTTCCCAGAACACCATTTTAATTCCTCTTTATAAAAGAGTCATACTAGATATAAGGAAGTGGTGCTGTTTTCTCATAACATTACTTCATAATGGCAGGACTGTGAAGCACTGTCATCACACTTTCTGTAACAGAGCTACTTCTGTTTCCCTACCTGAGTTTCATTTATGTACCTGTCACAGCTTGTTCTATGCTACAACCAGCAGTTAGCAACTTACAGCAAAAGAAATTAGGTAAATAGCAGGCTTCTGTAAATAGATTCTTTTGTAGTTCTAAGAATTGACGGACCTTTCCCCACACTCTCATGGCCGAGGTGTGAAGACTCTCACTGCAATAAATGATCCTTGCTGTACATTTATCGGTGACAAATAGTGGAACACCAAACCAAGTCTGTATGCTACTTCCCAATGCCTTCAGTGGGAAGTGTTTTTTTGTCTCTCATGACTGATGCAGAATTAAAATATGCTTTATGAGTTCATTAATTATTTCCGTCATGTCCACCCCCTTTTTCTAGCTCATATTTATTTATACTTTGGTAACCAGGAAAGTGAACTGGTCCCAGGACCCTTTTCAGCCACGACTTGGCCTACATTGGCAAAGATAGTAACAACTAATAAATGTTCTTATCAATACAAAGAAAAAAGTACTGACAAAGACATTGACAAAGACTGTGTGTGCAACACACAGCCAATATGTGACAGTGAATAATCAAAACATTATGCAATATTTACTAGAATGGCAGTAATAATGCTTAACTCTACTATGTTAAGTTTATTATAAATAAATTTTATGCACCATATTGCATACACACGCACATGTACAGTAGATATAAAAAGTGGACACACCCTTGTTAAAATGCCAGGTTTTTGTGATATAAAAAATGAGACCACAATAAGTCACTTCAAAACTTTTCCCACCTTTATTGTGACCTATAACCTGTACAATTCAATTGAAAAACAAACAAATCTGTTAGGGGAAAAAATATTAACAAAAAATGTACAATAAGCTGGTTGTAAGTGTGCACACCGTTAAACTAATACTTTGTTGCAGCACCTTTTGATTTAATTACAACATTCCAGTCTTCTTGGGTAAGAGTCTATCAGCACGGCACATCTTTACTTGGCAATATTTGCCCACTCTTCCTTGCACAAGCGCTCCAAATCTGTCAGACTGCAAGGGCATCTCTTGTGCACAGCCCTCTTCAGGTCACCCCTCAGAATTTCTTTTGGATTTAGGTTTAGGCTCTGGCTGGCCATTCCAAAACTTTAATTTTCTTCTGGTGAAGCCATTCTTTTGTTGATTTGTTGATATTGCGATAGTGCTCTAGTTTCTTTAGATCTGTTTTTTTTTTTTTTTTTAGATTAATAAGAATTGGAGAAGCATATAGAAAAGTTGATAAAAGATACATTCTGGCAATAGTTTTGTTTTGCTTATGTACAAACTGCCCATTCTTTTGTGAACTTTCTTAATAGTTTGAGAGACATGAAGTTCAAATCTTAGGTTGCTGTCAAGGGTGATGCCTAGCAGTTTGGTTTGTGTGCCAAGAGAGGTTTTAGTGCTGTTACTAGTAGTGATGAAGAAAGTGGTAGTGGGGGAGGCTCTGGGGGTTTGGAAGACCATTCATTTATTTTTTTTTGGGGGGGGGGGGTCGAGTATGAACTGAGATTCTGATAGCCAAGATTCTATTTCAGAGAAGGACTTTTATGTGATTAGTTGGAGTTGATGAAGTGATGGAGCATGGCATAAGGGTAGTATTATCTGCATACTGGACAATAGTTGCTAGTGGGCTGGCAGTGTTTAGAGCACTGGTGAAAATGCTAAACAGAAATGGGCCAAGAACCTAACCCTGTGGCTCACCTAGTGTGACAGGGAGAAGAGTGGAGAGGTTATGTTTCCATATAACTGCTTGTTGGCGTCCTTTTAGGTAACTGGAACCACAGGACAGCAGATGGATGTAGGTTCAGGTTAGACAGAACATTCAACAGTTTATGATGGGAGACTGCATCAAAGGCCTTGGGACATATCTAAGACAACTGCATAAGCAAATGTCCCCTCATTACAGAGTTTGTAGATAGTACTGGAAAAGTTAAGGAGTTAAGGAGTAGTGTAGTTGTGCTGTGGTGGGGTCTGAAACCATGCTGAAAGCTGGCAAGTAGGTTATTGAAAATGAGGTAGTGAAGGAGTTGGGCATGAATACATCTTTCAAGGATTTTAGATATCGTGAGTAAAACATCAACAGGCCTATAAATTTGTGAGGTCTGTGTGTGGGAATATATACAATTTTCCATAGCTTTGGGACATACTGTTCTACAATAGATCTGTTGATTAGAGTTGATACAAGACAGAAAATAGCTTCTGCTGATATTTTTAAGTATTCAGCAGGTAGATTGCAATAGTGGTGGGTCTGAGTTTTTTTAATAGTTTTCCAATAGTATTTGTGAATACAAGTTGAAAGGAGAATGATGTACCATTAGGGTTAGGGGAATTGGGTCTGGTTGGTGAGTTAGGGTTGTTATTGTTAAAGACAATATACTTTCTGTGAAGAACTTGTAAACTGTTATGCAATGGTACTAGAGGAATTTGGAATATTGGGGGAAGGAGTTGTTTGGCCTGGGTGAAGGATGGATTTAATATTACTTCAGAATTTTTGGGGGTTACGTTGGTGCTTTAACTGTAAGTTATTGTAGTAGTTCTTCTCTAGGTTAATCTGACATTTGGCTTTATTTCTAAGTTGCTGGAATGCTAGTCGATTATTATGTGTTCTACAGGAATACTATAATTGCCACACCTTCTCTCTTTCCTTTAGGAGGGCCCTTGTGTCTTTGGAGAGCCATGGTGTTGTTAGATTTACAGTGAATTGCTCTAGAAGGTGCTAGTCTGCTAAGAATGTTGAGAAAGGTATTACTGAAATATTCTACTGCTGCATCAAAGGCAATGAATTTGAGGATGGTCCCATTACACTTTTCTAGGGACTGTATTAAGTCTAGGGAGTAAAAATTCTTCTTACTATGTATTTGGCAAAGTATGTTGTGTTGGATGAGATTAGGATGTTGCCTAAGTAGGTACGTAGGCATATGGTCAACTAA
>NC_056743.1:1198502764-1198520264 GCF_019279795.1 Protopterus annectens | reverse complement strand
ATTTGTTTATCAACATGTTGAAAATCTTTGGTTCCAATTTCCACTCGTGTGGGTCCATGTGATTTCTGCTTAGTTTGTCTGCCAGTGTATTTAGTTTTCCTGGCAGGAATTGCGTCTGTAGATGCACTTGGTAGCTCAGGGCTGTGTTCCACAGAGCCATGGCTAGTCTGGAGAGAGGGTAAGAATGGGTACCCCCCCTCCGCTTGTTTATGTATCACATAACAGTGGTGCTGTCCGTCTTTACCATTAATTGTCCTGGAAGAATGTGGTTCTTGAAGGCTGTTAGAGCATTCTGTACAGATAACATTTCTTTTTGATTGATATGCAGGTGCATTTGACTTGGATTCCATTTGCCCTGAATGCAATTCCCTGCCAGGTGAGCCCCCCCCCCCCCCCCCACCACCATGCATAGTCTGATAAATCTGTTGTTTGGGTTTGGGCGGCAGTGGGTAGAGTGAATGGTAGTCCCTTGTTCTGGTGGCAGGCCTCTGCCCACCAAAGGAACTCTAACCGTAGGCAAGGTATGAAAGAAATCATTGTTTCCAGATCCTGAGAATGTTGACACCATAGGCTTTTTGGATATAATTGTAGTTTCCTCATATGCAGTCTTGCATATGGAATTAGTATAATACAGGAGGCCATGAACCCCAAGGCTTGCAGTATTTGCCTTGCAGATAGCAGGGTTTTTGTGGCCATTAGTTTGAAGTAAGTCGTCAAATGAATTTGTTTCTCTGGCGTGAGGAAGGCCATCTGGGAAGTTGTGTTCAAGCATGCTCCCAGGAATATAATTTGTTGACAGGGTACCAGATGTGATTTATTTTCGTTTATGGTGTACCCCAGACAAGTTAGCACCCTTTGTACAAATGCCAGATGATTCAAAAGTATGTCCTGGCTTTCTGCCTGAATTAAGCAATCATCCAGGTATGGGTATATTTGAATATTTCTTTGCCTGCAAAATGCAATTAATGGAGCTAGGCACTTTGTGAATACTCTGTGCGCAGTAGATAAGCCAAAGGGCAGTGCAGAGAACTGATACTGCATGTAGCCTGCTTTGAAGTGTAGGTATCTTCTGCAAGATTCCCTGATTGGGATGTGCAGGTATGCTTATTTTAAATCAACTGTTGCCAACCAGGCATCTTTGCCTAGCATAGGAAGCAACTGGTGAAGAGTTAGCATCTTGAATTTTGGAATCACCAAAAAGGTGTTTAAAGTAGACAGGTCCAAGATAGGACATAGAAACCTTGTCCCTTTTCCTCTTCTGGTACAGTTTGAATAGCCTTTATGCTTAAGAGAGAGAGTACTTGCTTTTGAGCAAGGGGGTAGATCTGGCCAACAGTTTGGGGTTGGTAACGTGTGGAAGTGAAATCTGTATCTCTGGGAAACTATATTTAAGACCCATTTGTCCTGGGTAATGAGTTCCCAGTTTTTTTTGCATGTAGAGCAATCTTTCCCCCCAAAGGGGCAGTCAGTTGAGAAGTGCTTGGAAGCTTTAAAGTTAAGTCATTGAGGCAGTTTACCATAGGGGGGAGTTTTACTACTCCCAGATTTGAAAGTGGGGGCCCCCCACTGCTTAGTCCTGTGCGTACCCTGGGACTGAAGCCTGGGCATTCTGCTGGATCTGGGTTTGGACTGAGAAGGCCTGGAAGAGGCAGGAAAGGACCAATTCTTAGAGGGCCAATGCCTACTAAATATTGGAGGTTGTACTTGTAAGAAGTCTTTAACAGCTTGCATAGATTTAGCTTTTTCCTCCATCTTTTTAAGAACTTATTCTGCCTTGCTGCCAAACAGGCGGTCCTGATTTAAGGGAGCATCTAGTAATTTAGCTTTAACATGACTGGCAAGGATTGCTCCTTAAGCCAAGCATGCCTTCTACGTACAGACCCAGTGACAGCAGCCCTGCAAGATGCTTCTAGTGAATCAAAGTCACATTGCAAAGTATGTTTTCCAACCTGTTCAGGAGAATGCATTAAATCCTGTAAATCCTTATTTTCAGCACAATCAGGAATCAACATAATTTTCTGTTTAAGCAATCCAATAATATGTTGCTGATACTTTAACATATGAAACTGGCAGTTTAAGGCCCTAATGGCCAAGGTTGCAGAAGTGTATACCTTCTTACCCCATCTATCCAGCGCCCTGGAGTCTCTATCAGAAGGGGTAGGATTTTTGGCAGCAGTAGCTTTAATGCCCTTGGGCCCTGTGAAATGGTCTCAGGATCCGCAGTAGGATTTTAAAAAAGGAACTTGTGAGAATCAGGAACCCTGTAATATCTATCAGGTTTACTGGGAGCAGGAGGTAGAGAGTCAGAGGCCAAGCTAGATTCTGAAAAGGCATCATCAACAATGTTTAGTACAGGAGGGATAGCTAAAGGCCTGTGCTGGGGCAGGAGTAAGAAATCCCTAAGCCTCTTTTTAGAATCAGAGAAATCCTGACTTTCCCAAAGAAAGTGTTCCCTAAGAGTATGCAGGGTTTCACCAAAAGAGAAATCCTCTGGGTGGGAAGCAGAGGGAATAGAGTCCTCAGCTTCAGAATCCTCATAGGTAGATAAGGGTAAATCCTTGTCATCAGAAGAAACAGAAATTTCAAAATCCTGGTCAGAAGTATCATAAGCAAACTCAGTCCTAGGTCTCAGAGAGGAAAGGTTGGCTTCCCCTGATTAAAGTAATAAGGTCTTCAGCCATTCTTATCATATGTTTTTAGGCACAGAGGCCTGACCATGCGGTCTGGGTGTCGGTTTTCTAGGCATGGTTCGTGTTTTATGCCTTGAAGAAGAAGAAGGCGTCTGTTTATTATGTAAGTCAGTAGGCCTGAATACACCCTCAGAAGCCGGTGCCTGCACAGCAGCTCTGGACTCATCCAAGGCAGAGACATCCACAGGTTCCGCAGTTGAAGCATCTTGCGGCATACCAGACTCCAAATGGGTCTCAGTAGAGGCCTACATATCTGAAGTAGCGGGTATCAGGGGCTGCGAAAGCGCCTCACTGAGGACCGGCAAACTGGCGACTGGCTTAGGAGAAGCGTTGTCGGTAACTTTGGACCTAGGCGGCCTGTCTCTGTCTTTATCTTTGCGTTTTTTTCTTCATGCCAGTAGACGGATGGCTTACCATAGACATATCTAGATAACTGAACAGAGCACCAAAATATTTAGAAGCAAAAATATACCAACGATGGATAGTTCGTTGTTTAAATAAGGCACAAAACCGACAGCGAGGTACGTCGTGGTCAGGGTTTAGGCAAGGAATACAGTATGAATGAAAATCTTTATGAGGTATTTGCTTTCCACAAAAAATGCAATTATTTACTTTTACTGACATCGGTTTAGAGCAAGAAAAAGTTTCCCCAACGGGGTACTTGGCTTTTAGTTGAAGACTTCGGTTCTGAATCTCAAACGAAAATTTCAGGAGTTGGCCGACCGGCACTTGTGAACTGCTTTTGCTTCGGGCACTGCATGGTAAGAAAGACTGATGTAATGGCATTGGCTGCATGCTTTTTACCCCTGACTACCTGACGTCATAGAAGATGAGACAGCAACCGATGCAGGACCCAAGACTATGATAATCAGGCCGACTGAGGGCTACTGCAAGCAGATAACCCAAATGTGATGATTGCAACAGTGAAACATGAAGAACATCTGGAAAGAGGGTCTAATTTCAAGCAGTGGCCTATATGAAGAAGTGGGTACTAGTCTCTCTACATGATGTTATTACAGTACAATACTCCTTTACAGCCTAAAGGAAAAACGAAAGTTACTGGCAACTAACAGAACTGGAGCAACAAAGTCATAAGTCTACGGGAATGAATGTCTGAGCGACTCTTGACTGACAGGCGAGTCAGGAGAGCCAAGATGAGGCCATATCTCTGGGGTTTCTCCAAATGGCAAGGTAGAAGCAAAGAGTAAAAATATTTGACAAGGTAAACAAGGAACCAGGTATCTCTCTCTCTCTCTCTCTCTATATATATATATATATATATATATATATATATATATATATATATATATATACACACACACACACACACACACACACACACACACACACACACACACACACACACACAAGAGAGAGCGTGTGCATGTGGATTTCTGGGTGAACTTCATCATCAAAGAAAATGAGGGAAAAGCATAAACCAGTCCAGGAAGCCATTTGTAGAGGTCTTCCTTGTGAACTAACATAGGAGAAATAACTCCTGCATTTGTTACTGGTCAAAGAAATGTGTACAGGGTGCAGCTAAGCATTAGATATTTGCAAGTCGTGGAAAGGCTACGAGACTATTCGCGAGACATCAGCGGACAGCAACTCAGCTGGCCTCCTCTGGAAGGCAGCTGGCTAACAGCCCATTCCCACACCCTCATGGCTTCTTGACTCAAGCTGTGAAACCAAGTTCTACCTTTCCAAATGTATTGTCATCATACCCTATGGTAGGGAATCCTGGAAGACTGTTACGAGTCAATAGTACTGTGTTCATTTCCTAAACACTGAAGAAAATGCTTTATATGCAAGACATCCAGATACTTTAGATTATCTGCCCATTAAAATGCCCATTCAAGTCCAAGATAGATTCACCAATAGTAAATGAGGTGATACGGATTACTCCTTTCACCACTGAATGCACTGCTTGTGTGATTTTGATAACCTGTTGATAGGACAGAGACCACTGGAGCCTGACTCGCCAACAAAGCATCCACACGTAGAGTATGGCATTGGTAACACTGGAAGGAATGCAATCATTAAAGCCAAGGTCTTCAGGCATTGCTAAGCCAAAAGTTTGACTTGAAGCCAAAATTTAAGAAACTTGCACTTGTAAGGAACGTATCCAGGACAAAAGCATGACAATGAATGGTGAAAAAAATGGAACTAACAAATGTGAATTGCTGAGAAGCAGCCTAGGAAGCTTTTATAAGGTTTACTGCAATACCCAGAGAATAGATGGTAATGATCAGAAATCGCTAGAAGTAGCAAAAGGTTCCTAAGATCTATTTATCCAGGTAAAGGAATACTCAGGCTCCCTGCAGCCTCTGGTGGATTGGCACTATGGACACATACATTTCTGAACACTCTGGTGGGGGCTGAAGAAAGATGAAATGGAAATGACTGGAACCAACAGTGACTGGCTCCTACTCAAACTGCCTGAGCAAACCTCCCCGATTCATTGGCAATTTGGATGTGTAAACAGATATTCTGGACATCCAAAGAGCATATCTAGTCTCCTACTAATATACATGGAAGGAATGACTTAATTCTCACATAAACCCTATGTATTGTCGTGATGAAGGCATTTAGGTTACTTAAGCAAAACACTGTCCAGAGATCATTTGCCTTTCTGAGCATCAAAAAGAATTTGCAATAATAATTCCAACAGTCTCCAGTATGATGGGATCACTTGTTGATAGAAGGTTGGATACCATATGCCTTGCTGACTCTGACAGGGTGGGATATTGGACAAGGGTAGGGATGTTGGTACTGGCTGAGTTTGGAAGACAGGCTTGTATCCCCTCTAAATACAACTGGCCCCAATCACCAATCTATTGTGATGGATATCTAGGCAGGTAGAAAGAAGAAACATTTCCCCGTCTCCAAAGACACATGGGACAGGCAAGGCCTCAGGAACATTGCTGTCTGCCTGTGCATGGACTTGCAGCTTCCCTTGTTTTGTCAAGACCCACTGCATTTGGGCCCGTGGGCTTCATTCCGTGAGCTATGCCTGAACCACATCACTTACCAGCTCCTCTGCATCCTGTAAGAGGAGCAATGAGATGGTGTGAAATTTGATGTCTACAGTTATGAAGGGCTTTCCTCAGTCTCTGTGTTGTCAAGGTGCAGTTTTACTTGCAGATCAAAAATACAAGGACCTTGAAGAGAGAAACCATTTACCTTGGTATCCTTAGCAAAGTCTGTTCAGGTACATGGAACTACATATGTGCTGGTCCACAGCAATTCCAGAAGAAGCAGAATTCACAATCTTCTCAGCGTTATAAACAATGCAAATCACGAGAGTGACCACATTTGAAGTGGTCAAGAACTGGAAGAGTAATGTTTTTAAACAGGCCTATCTGGTAACCCTTCTAAAGTACGGCTCATTTTTGCCACTGGCAATCACGCTCAAAATTCACCACATGCATGACGTAATTTAGTGCTTACATAAACTTGCTCTCCTATCCTGTATAGCATTCTTATTTCTTTACCCCAGAGGGATGGACAACTGAGCTGAGCTTTCTTAAGGGCTACTGATACAGAAAAAGCATTCTGTATTAGTGCCTCGGACTAAAGCGCTAACTTTCAAGGGACCCAGAAAAGGTAGTGACCCATTATGAGAACCAGGATAACAATGCCACCATTTCACCCAAACAACTCTGGTTGCAATAAGATGTCCATCAAAGGAGGTGCTACTCAAAATAATTGTAGAGCATGCCTGCCCAAGTCTCTCCTACAGGAAGAACACAGAGTCAAGCTGGCAATCATCCTTGAACATCAATTCCAAACATTCCCCAAATTTAGTATCATCAGGAGGATAGCACCCTCTTTGTCCTCAATATCTTCACTGGAGGACTTCAATTGGTAGTTTAGATGCCTGGTTTTACACTGTGCTCTTCTGGATTTCTGTAGTTGAGAAGTCAGAGGAAATTGGTATCCAACTGGAAAACTCCAAAGGACATGTGATCCCTCTGTCCTGCTTGGGTTGCGCGGTGACAGGTTGTAATACTGAGGACTCAGCAGCAGGCTGCTCTGTCAACATAAAAGTCAGAATCTGAAGCAGACTATATAGTATTGAGGGAAGCCACTTCAAAAATGTTACCCAGGTCGGCACAGAAGCTGATGTTCAAAGCTGCATGGATTACAGCCCACTTGAGCCCAAGAACCCCAGAGGTGGGTAGACTGGCAATGAAACAGACTCCAAAAAGGCTGGTGTCAACACAGGCCACAAAAACACATTGCCTTGCATTAGTGCAGAGATCACCAATAACATCAAGAGGATGAAGGTTGAATGTGTCAGCAGCATAGTAATATACAGCATCAACAATGACCCCAACATCAGGACAAATGCCATTATGAATAGGGATGGGCAGCTTCAGAACCGAGATCAGCTGTGGGAAAAAAAGTACTGGGGACAGGACAACTGGAGACCTCGTTTGGGGAGTAAAGGCCAACAATCACTCCCTGCAGCTGACAAATCAAGTAGAAGAGGCATCAAAATATCTACCTTGAGCACTCAACACATCCTTGGCTATCCAGTCCTCCATCAATATCAAGAAAGGCAGGAGAGGGTGCCAGATCTGAAGATACAGTGGACAAAAGTTTGAGAGGCAAGGAAAGCACACTGCTCTGCTTGCACATCACTACAGGAACCAGTTTAACAGTTTGAGATAATTTATTATACTGTGTTGTGATCTAGCAGAAAGTGCTACTTTTTGTGAACAGATGTATCCACAATCAAGAGACCAGGACCCTGAACTGTGGGAGCATACTTTTTATAAGTAAACACATCAATAGTGTTCTAAAAGCAGCCTCTCCTAATTCCTCCAAACAAAATCACAAATGCATAATTTAAGACTAGTTTAAAATGAAACTCTCTTTTGGGCTAAGGGTTGAGAATACTTAACCAGCCTCCTTCAACCACTCAACAGGCAGCAAGAGAAGAACTTGTAAACTTATCAATAATAACTCATTACTTACTGCTACTAGTGAACGTTAAACTTCATTGAGAGCCAAAAGAATTTCCTTCCCTATTCTACACTGGCAGAATATAGCTTGTAAAAACTTGTTAATGAGTGCAGTCATCCAAATCCAGTAACTATTAATCACTACCTGTTAAACTAGTTTTCTACAAGCTAGGCCTCTGGTTTCTCAACACATTCAGACTGTTCCTACTTCTGTGACAACAGCTTACTCTGGTCAAACTTTACAGCTAAAAATAACAACTAAAAATTCGAACACTACATGCAGAGTATGAAAAAGAACCATAACCAAATCTGTGGGCAGAGCTAGCCAATACTCACTGGTCCGTAGTAAATGAGAAAGATATTAAACATTGTGCTGCAATTTAAATACCAATCCAAAAATCATGTATACATATAAAATCAATCATATAATAAAGCAATAAAAGGTAGAATATGTTTAAAATAAGAAAAAAAATCAAGTTATCATTAGGTTCAGGATTACCATCGGTTCTTACATCGAAGCTGCAAACATAGTTCCTTAATGTCTAATAATGTGCCAAAAATAGCCTCCCTGCATGTTCTTGCCAACTACTTCTTCTTTCGGCTTTTTCCCCGGTTAGGGGTCGCCACATCAGATCACCTGCCCGCTCATAATTGGCAGTAGAGTTTTACGGTGTCGAGTTGCCAGCCCGGTGCCCAACTTTCCACAGAAGGCACACACACTCATGCACTCACTCCTAGGGCCAATTCAGAGTGTCCAATCAATCTTCTGAAGTTGAAACATTTAATAGAGTAAAAGTGAATGTAAAATGCATGTTTTCTGCTTATTCTTTCGCAAAAAGATGGTCACTACACCCTCTGACAGCTTGAGAGATGTTCTGCCCATAGAACAATTCCCTAGCTGTCACACTGGGCAAGGTATCCAAACATGTGATGAGCTGCAATCAAAATGACCTTGACCCCTTACTCATAGTTGGTTACCAAAACAAAGGGACTGTCACATATTTACAGTACTTGAAGAACCCACAGCAAAGCTTATATTGTGGTCTGCGACTGCTGGAATAAGTCACCATCTTCTTTCTAGCAATGTAGATGTTTGCTTGAAAAGCTTTCCAATGAATATTCCAATAAAAGGCTTATTGGGGGAAAAGAAAAGAAAATTGTACTTACCTACTTTTTTCTCTCAAAATGAGGAATTACAACCCAGTTCTGGCCTCTGGAAAAAAACAACTTGTCTTTCAAATCACTATCATATCCTCCATCGACAAATATTTTTCATTACTGACAGTTCTCCCATAACCCAACCCCCCACCCACCCATCATCAGAGGTTAATCCTGAAGTCTTAAGTCTGTCTACGATTAAGGTTTCTTAAACAAATTATGGATGCTGGCTATTAATATTAAATATGCGTTACAAAATAAAATCTAAATTATGATCATATTCGGAAAACAAAATGAAATCTAAATTATGAGCATATTCAGTAGGTTTTGTTTTTAAAGTTGTGGCACTTTATCGTCTTATCACAAGATTGTCTTAGTTGCTCTTGATGGTAAAGAACATACTTTTTGAATGGTTATTTAAACACAAATGTAGTTGCTCTTGATGGTAAAGAACATACTTTTTGGATGGTTATTTAAACTTGAATGTCTGCATACAGAAGTTTTTGACATTAAAAGCAGAAGTACAACAGTAATTTTCCAGTCCATTTATTCCTTTTCAGTGAGTTGGTGGTTCCACATGTTTAGGAAAATACAATGTTGTTTAGAAAGATCCTGCTATCAGCTCATATAGCACCTGAACATCAAAACACATCTATGGCATTAAATCAGCAATGAAGGATGCGACAGAGAAAAGGCATTTAGTGTTCATCAGCCAGTTGAACCTAATGGGCTTTGCCTCTCTCCCAAAGCACAGAACAGGACATTTTCCATACTCATATAATCAAAATCTTCAAAGCTCAAAACAGAAATGAAAAATACAAGAGATAAAAACATGGTTTAAAAGAGCTTCTGTTCTGTGGCACAGCTAAAAGCCTGACAACATCCCAGATGACCACAGTATGAATACTGGTTCAGGTGCCGGAAAAGCTGGGTGGAGAGAATGTAGTGAGCAGCTGGCATCATCTCACCTACCCTGGGGAAAAGGAACACACTTTCTAGCCAGATGACTGCCACAAGGCAAACAGAAGCCTGTACGGCAGCAAAATGGCCAGGACTCTGCACACAGGTTTATAGAGTTTAAGCTCTCGGTGTGTGAATGCAGAGAGAGGGTGAGGGATACCCTGCAGGGACAAAGGTGCTCACAACAGCCACCAGGTGGACAAAACGCACCTCAAGGATTCCTGCAGGATGATTCCTCAAGTTCATTTTCACTCTTATATTGTGAATATGAGGACTCAAAGATACATCAGAGCAAAAAAATATACCTGCTTTGCTAACAGGGCTGGTCCATCGATCATTTTCAGCCATAAGTCATGACAGTGTGGCAATTACAAATTTTAATATAATTATATTTGTTAGAAATAAATAATGGCAGTGCATACTAGTAGAAATATAAAGCCGAAACATAACAGCTATCAACTGATACGGTAGTAAATGAGAACACGATTACTTATACAGACTAGTAAAAGTAGCATCTTATACTGGTAATAAAAATGAATTCTATACAACTTTGAAGTATGCAAGGAATGCAAAGGAGTCAAATGCAAGATATAAGGTTTGCCATATATTGTTACTGCATGATGGCAAGTTTTTAGCTAGTGCCAAAACAGCAGCACTTGTATTCACTCCTAAGAATTCTAGCTAGCAGATCTTTAAACATGGATACTTCCTTCCTGGATTTTTCTAATATTCTAAAGAGCTCCATGCTGCTTCTACAAACTTTAAAAAAGCTTTTCCACCTACTATTTTGGAGGAGAAATGTGGTCTTGACAGTAATAAATGCATTTTCTAAATATGAATGAAGGGAATAACGGATGTAGTTTGTGTGCTAGCTGGACAGTAGGAGCAGTTTAGTAATCTGTATACAAGGAAGATAAGCAGAATAGCCCTGGCAGTTAATGGCAGCTGGTTTGCTTTACGTAGTGTGTGGCAATGATGCTGTCTTCGGTGTCCTAAGAATGTTAATGTATTTTATAGAAAAAGAACCAAAATGCATAACACAAACTAGGGTACAATTACTATAATTACTCAGGTCCGATGGGGCAGATAGCAGTATTTCAATATTTCTAAAAAGTACACCTAAAACCCTGAAGCCAACACAACTCAAAACTAGAAATTGTTCATGCAATTAAGCAATATTAGGGGCATTAAATATAATAATACAGCACTCTACTGTACAACACTTATTTTCCTCTACAGAACATAAAGATCACCCAACTAAAAAAAAAATCGGGATATTCTCAGGTATTTTAGCTACCTAAACCATTACTGTGCAAACTATTTAACATCAAACAAACAAATATACCCAAATATTAATTGACTGTCTTAAGTCAAAACAATTTGGACAAATAGCATGAAACCCAACTAAAAATAGCAATATCTTAAGGTATACTGACAAGCCTGGGAGCTTTCTGCTCCCGCCCACAGCTATACCTTCTATAATTAATTCAGAACATGATACCATCTTTAAGAGTAAAACTGAATTCAACTACCAATACAGTTATAATTTCTAGATGCTACAAAGCAATAAATTACACACCTACAGAAGCAGACAGACCAGGGTACTATCCTCAATGAACCTAAACTTTGTGCGGATGCAATCAGTGAGCTCTACAATTAGCTTCTTCACTCATCAACACATAATGGCTTGGTGGCATCAGAAGATTAATAGCACATATATACTAATTAGTCACTACAGTCATAAATATCTGGAGTCAATGAAGTAAAGCCACTGCTTAACAATTATCAAATCTTCCATGTTTATAGAATTTAACGGATCTCAAATTCTGAAAGGAATGAGGTACTTTTCATCATATCAAAACACTAAAATGGAAAAATTGTGATAATGACAAGATCGAGAGAGAGGAAGAGGTACCTAAAGGTTATCAATTTGACTGCCTGGATGACAGTTTTAAGTGTTTCGAATTTGGGGAGATGCAACAACCTAGTCTTATGACAGTAAAGCCAGTCTGTGGGGTAGCTTGTGGTAATTGCCCTTTGCCAGATTAAAAAGAAGGAAGAACCATTGTTGCCTGGGCCAAAAGGGAGTCACCAAAAATATCTTTGGAGAGTCCTTCTGGATCTTTAGAAGAACCCTTGTTATCAGTGGAAAGGGTGGAAAAACATTCAGGAACCCTTCCATCCATCGGAATGAACAGGCATCTGTCTTCCACACCTTTATGCAAGAGATCCTGGAGCAGAATTTCTTTAGCTGTCTAGTTTTGAAAGGAGACAAGAGTAGCTCTATTTAAAGAATTATCCACAGTCGAAAATTACATCCAGGTGTCTTCAGGAACCGATCCATTTGTGAGGGTCTGTCCTGGTCATGGCTCAGCTTTTCTACTGCAAAATATTTTGCTGTGATGGAATGTATGTGCCTGGAAGAGTCAAATCAAGTCTATTGCTAGATCCCAGGCCATCATGGTAAGTCTACAAAGAAGGTAAGATTTTGTACCCTCTTGTTTCTTTACATACTGCATCACTGTGATTTTGTCTGTTGTAACTTGAAGAGGTCTGAGAACTAGAGATGATTTAAGGATTTCAAAGCATTGATTACTGCCAGCATCTCTTTGATGCTGATGTGTTCTTCTTTGTCTTGCTTGTTCCACAAACTTTGCATTTGGGTAAAGGAATGAGAGATAAAAGGGTTTGGAGCAACAACATTTGGAGCTTTGGGACCATGACAAAAAGACTGAGAAAGGAGAAGTCTAGGACTATTCATCAAGTTCCCTATTTCTCTGGCACCAGAAAAATCCTTGAATAAAAACCTCTGCCTGTTTGATCTGAGGATACTAGCTGTATGACCACTCTGTGATAAAATTTGCTCAAAACTGGAGACAAAAGAGATATTGGTTTACAGGAAGAGGAGGAATCCCTTGAAAAGGAGGAAGGCAGATTTTGTACCCCTCACGGTTGGATGATTTCCAGAACCCATTTGTCTGAAATAAGTAAGATGCCACTGGGAAAAATGAAGGCCTAAACTGGAGGAATAGTTTGCCAAGGGGAAACTTGAACAGGCAAGTAGTTGATTTGACTTTCTGGATCGACATTAGTTCTGGGAGGCTTCCCTTATCTTTTTACAGACTTCTTGCCACTGTTTTTTTCCCTCCTTTAATCTTGTTTGTTAGCACCTTGCAGCTTTTTGAGGAAAAAAAAGGGGGGGGGGTTAAATTAAAGGGAAAGTTTTTATTAAACTTTGAAAATTTGGGTCATCCCTTAAATCAATTTCCTCCTTTCATCAAATCTTTTAAGGACCTCAGCAGCAGAACAGCCAAGAACATCATCGTCAAGGAGAGATTTTAAAAATCTCCACTTTAATTCTGGTATATTTTGAGAAAGTAACCAAGCAAATCTTCTCATAACTGACCTCAAGTAGCAGTTTTGGGGACAGTATCAGCAAAATCATAAGACCATTTTAAAGCATGTTTTATCTACTTCTCTTGTAATCAAAGTAAAGCACTCTACCTCAAAAGAGGGGAGGTTAATAGTTTATTCTCTTGTTTTCAAAAGAAGACAATTAACATTTTAACATTCGAGCCTGGTAGTTCAAAATTCTGAAAGCCACAGTAGCACAAGAATAAACTTTCCTTCTATTTCTATTAAAAGCTTTGCCATCTTTGTCGGAGAGAGTGAAGTTAAACTGTTTAGAAATGGTTTTAGATAAGCAAAATTGCATGATCTACTCTTGGATTACAGAATAAACATTTAAGGAGTTTGTGGTACTTTACATAGCCTATCAGACTGTTTAGGAACAGTAAATAACTCTCAGGCAAACTGAACGCTGTTGAGAAGGCATCCTCTAAAGCCGATAAAACAGGACAGCTGCATGCTGTGGCATACTCAACGGCAACAAATACTTTTGCTCTGAAAAAAAAGGATTTCATTCTGTTCACATTGAAATATCCCTTTCATTTTATAGCTACAGTCTCAGAACAAGATCTACTGGAGGGAAATCTGACGTAGCCTTTTCATCAGAATTTTCAGCTTGTGGAGAATCATTAAAGAAACACGTTCCCCCTTCTGACTGAAAATAAGAAGTTATGTACTCACCATAACGTTCCATCTGAGAAGGTAAACGTCATTTGTCAGCAACCTATGGGATTCGGATCAGACCTCGGATCCGAGCTGGCAGTTTTCAACAGCTTTAGATCCGAGCTCCATGCTCCTCCCCCTACCCATAATCCCCTGCCAACCCTGACTTGACCTCAGATCAAGTTTGCCCAAAAGCAGATACTGCCCGAAGACTAATACTTTTAAGATAAGTGGGTAACACCCATGGACCTGAGTATGAAAACATTCATAAGTGAGGGGGCAGGAGGGAGGGACGGTTGTTGACAAATGAAGTTTTCCTACTCAGATGGAACGTTATGGTGAGTACATAACTTCTTAATCTGGAGTAGTTAACTTCATTTGTGCAGCAACCTATGGGACAGAGTCCCCAGCTACCTGAACCTTGAGCGGCCTTCATGGAAGGATGTTTCGGAGCACTGCAGAGCCAAAGGATGCTCTCCTTCTGGAGATAATGTCCAATTTATAGTGACTGATAAAGGTATGAGATGAGGCCCAAGTGGCTGCTGAACAAATATCATCTAAAGAGATTCTAGCTCTAAAAGCTGCAGAGGTAGACATAGACCGAGTGGAGTGGGCATAAACTCCCTGAGGTGCGGGCCTGCCAGAACTTTCATATGCTAAAAGGATAAACTGCGAGATCCATCTGGACAGCGTGACTTTAGACACAGATTTACCCAAGTTAAATTTGGCAAAGGAGACGAACAACTGGTCAGATTGCCTATGGCCAGATGTCCTGTGGATGTAGAAGTGAAGATGTCTATGCACATCCAGTGAGTGTAATTTATATTCCCCTTTGTTTTGGTAATTAGGGAAGAAGACTGGTAGGTTGATGGACTGGTTAATATTCGATTCAGAGGCAATCTTGGGAAGAAAGGAGGGATTGGTCCTGAGGTAAACTCTATCCTTGTGAAAAGTCAAATATGGGGGTTTTACACAGAGGGCCTGTAGTTCAGAGACCCTTCGAGCCGAGGTGATAAGCGACAAGAAAGGCAGTTTTCCATGACAAGAATTTAAGATCTACTGAAGCTGCAGGCTCAAACGGGGGAGCTGTTAAGGCCTGAAGCACCAGCATTAAATCCCAAGGAGGGACTACATCCTTCACTGGAGGTCTGAGCAGAAAGGTGCCCTTCAAAAAGGTCTTACACAATTTCGTGGTGATCAAAGGGCCCAGTTCATTTCCCACGTGATAATGAGAGATAGCTGCTAGTTGAACCTTGACTGTGGAGGAGCTAGCCCCCTGATGAAACAGCCCTGACAGGAAGTCTAATACCACTGGCAAAAGAGCTGTGAAAGGATCCAAATTTCGACATTCCGCCCAAATGGAGAAACGTTCCATTTGCTACTATAGACCTTTCTAGTAGAAGGCTTGTGCGCTGCTACTAGAATAGTTTTAACTGGGGAAGAGATACCGGGAGTCCTAGCTACAAGTGGAACTGGAGCAGCCAAGCTGTGAGCTTGAGATTGTCCACATTCGGGACTGGGAGATCTAGGGGGTGGGATATTAGATCCGGACGGGGATCCAGAATCCAAGGGGGATTCACCAGATGAGACCAAAGGTAAGAGAACCAGGGTTGACAAGGCCAGAATGGGGCAATGAGGATTATCCTGCTCCCCAACCGACTGGCTTTCTGCAGAAACTTCAGCATCAGAGGAAGAGCAGGGTAAGCATAAAGTAGACCAGGAGGCCAAGCATGCACCAGAGCGTCTCTCGGAGGTTCCCCGGAGGGGGAAATGAGAGTGAAGTAGTCATAACATTTTGTGTTCGAGGGAGAAGCAAAGAGATCGCAACAGGATTGACCCCATTCGGCGAAAATCTGATTCGTTATCTCAGGATTCAGAGACCACTCATGTGGTAACAGGATGGTTCGACTTAGTCTGTCCGCTAGGATGTTGGACCGCCCCGGAATGTGCGTTGCTATAAGAAAGCGGTTGGTGGAGATCGCCCATTCCCACACCCTCATGGCCTCTCGACAGAGTGGGTAGGACCTGGTTCCCCCCTGTTTGTTGATGTACCAGACAACAGACATATTGTCTGACTGAATCGCAATAGTTCCTACAGGAAGAAGGTGCTGAAGTGCTTGCAACGCTAACAGCACTGCCCTCATCTCTAGGACATTGATATGCAGAGAGGTCTCCGTGGGGTCCCACGTGCCTTGGACTGTCCTGCCCGAAAAATGCCCCCCCCACACCCGAGGCGGGAGGCATCCGTGGTCACCGTGGCTAGGGGAGGGGCCATAGAAAAGGGGCATCCTTCCTGGAGGTTCGGAGATTGGAGCAACCATAAGAGGGCCCTCTTGCAAGCCCTGCTGAGGGGAATGGGATGGCTCAGAGGAAATCGAAGGAAGGACCACTGGACCGGGAAGGTCCATTGCAAGACCCTCATGTTCAAAAGCGCCATTGGCAAAAGGTTGATTGCCACCGCCATCGAGCCTAGAGCCCTCAGGACCAATTCCGCCAGAGGAGCTGGAGAATGTAGAATGGCCTGCACATGTAGCCTCAGGGTTCGTAGCCGGTCTGTGGTCAAGAAAGCGAGGAGCTGGTTTGTGTCTAATCTTGCCCTATGACGTCTATAGTCTGAGTCGGGGTAAGAGACGACTTCTCTATGTTGATAGTGATCCCCAGCCGGGGAGCTAGATGAAGAAAGTAGTTTCTGGCTGCGCAGAGTAGATGCCTTGTCGGGGCAGTCAGGAGCCAGTCGTCCAGGTACAGGTAGACCTGGATTCCCTGGAGCCTCAGGTGGGCCGCAATCACTGCTAACACTTTGGTGAACACCCTGGGGGCTGTGGTGAGACCAAAGGGAAGGACCCTGAATTGGAAATGACTGGCTCCTAGCCAGAAGTGGAGAAACCTTCTGGATCGCCTGTCCATCAGAATGTGGTAGTACACATCCTTGAGGTCTATAGAGCACATCCAGTCGTTCTCCCGCAAAAGGGGGAGAATGGATTGAAGGGTGACCATGCGAAACTTCTCTTTGGTTACTGACAGGTTCAGGGAGGAGAGGTTGAGAATAGGGGTCAAGAATAGGTCTTAAGTCCCCCGTCTTTTTTGGCACCAAAAAGAACCTGGAGTAAAACCCCGACCCGCACTGGTCTGGGGGTACGTGTTGGATGGCTCTTTTTGCAGCAACTGTTGGATTTCTGTTGCTGCGGTTGGATTTCTGTTGCTGCGGCCTCCCTCTGATCGGGTGGGACATCGGGGAGGTATCTGGGGCTATGTGGGTAAAGAGAAAAGGGAATCTGATATCCTCTGGATATAATGCGAAGCACCCAGCGGTCTGTCGTGATGGACTCTCAAGCTGTTAGGTGCTTCGAGAAACTCCCCCCGACTGCCTCCAGAGTGGAGCAGTCGGGCAACCCCTCAGGGGTGTTGCGTGGGTTGGTCCGAGAAGGGTTCTCTGGATCCAAAGTTGCGTGGGCCCCCTCTGCCTCTAGGGCAGCGTCCACCCTGCCCTCCTCTGCCACGGAAGGGCTGGGAGTCCAGAGCGGGACGGTACTGTTGCGACTTCCGTAACCACATCTTCTTCTGTCCCTTTTGGTTCTTGGAGAAGGACCTCTGGGGAGCAGAGAAGCAGACTCCGATGGCAGACAACATCTTCCCGTCCTACTCGCTCTG